>NC_092373.1:108133095-108423095 GCF_030028105.1 Mobula birostris | reverse complement strand
AAAATCGCAACAAGTTCTTCCAGCTTATGAGAGAAAGGGGGAGAGAGGCATTCCAAGTACAGAGCCCTGTGACAGGTGATCTGCTGTTCCCGATGTTCTGTTTCCTCCTGTGATGCTTCTGTCAGTGGCACCAGCACAGAATCGGCTCGTCCCCAAGTCTATGAAGCCTCGGAATCCTGAAGGTGCGCTCATCTTCTGAGCCACGTCTTTGGGATATCGAAAAACAGCTGGTCAGTGAGCCCAGGGAGTGGATCCCATTGTAGGTTTCTGCAAATAAAACAAAGTGAGGCATCTTACATTTAATGAAACCAATAACATACTTTATTGAATTTCAAAACCTAAACAACAGTGTGCTAAAAATCCTTACAGAATGACGTCATCAACTCAGACCAGCCTCTTAAAGCAATGGTTGTGATTTACATACATTTCTCCCAATTAAGTTACCCTGCATAGGATGCCTCCCCCCCCACCAGAATTCACTAAAACTGGCATTGTGAGCTTGTGTGGAGATAGGATGAGCCGCCCGACTCGGGTCCTGTGTTCCATGGGTGGAGGAACAGCCGGTGCCTCTGGCTCATCCAGAGGTATGTTGACACGCTCATGGTCATGTTGTGATGCCTGGGGAATGGCAGTGGGATACTCCAGATCTTGGTGGGCCAATTTAAGGTGGTCTACTGAAATATGCTCGGGTTTACCCCTCTTGTCTATGATAAAAGTCTTTTCTCCCCATTCCAAACCGGGAATGGGCCATCATAAGGGGGCCTAAGGGGATGTTGGTGTGCGTCTTGGCGGTTGAGAACAAATGAGGTGGACTGTAGGTCAAGAGGAACCCAAGAATGCAGTGGGCCATGTGGGATTTAGGATTAGGTGAAAAGGAACTGAATTTTACCGAGGAGGGAGGAACACTGTTTGCAGGGTGACCAGGCAGTCAGGGTGTCTGGAGTGAAATCACCTGGCAGTCGTAATGACTGCCAGTATACCATCTCAGCCACGGACAACTGTAGGTCCTGTTTTGGTGTAGTTCTGAGCCCCAGCAGGACCCACGGGAGATGATCATGCCCAAACTCATCAGTCAGGGGAGCCCTCACAGCAGCCTTTAAAGAGTGGCGAAACCGCTCACATAGGCCATTGGACTGCGGGTGATACGCTGTGGGGGTGTGATGTAGCCTAACACTGAGGTCTGGGCCATCACAGCCCAGAGGTCTGACATGAATTGGGGACCATGGTCAGAGGGAATATCAGATAGGGTGCCAAGCCAAGCCACTCAGGTACTGATGAATGCTCGAGCCACGTCTGCAACAGTCGCCAATGCAGGAGGGATGACCACTGACCACTTCATGATATGGTCTACCATGGTAAAAAGGCGTGTAAACCACAGGAGCTGGGAAGAGCACCAACAAGGTCCACATTGACACGGTCAAACCATCATTCAGGGACCTCAAAATGTTCTATGATGGTTCATTTCTACTTGCTGGCGCTCCATGCAGGTTGCAGTCCTATCACAAGCCTCCTTTCTGACGCTGTGCTAAACGAATTTCAGTACAACCAGCTTCTGTGAGACATTCTAGTCTGGATGTGAGAGGCCATGGATGTAGTTGAAAACAGTCCATCTCCAGTTTGCAAGCACAATGGGGTGAGGGCAACCGGTTGAGACATCACACAGGAGACGAACAGGGGAGCTTAAACAAGAGATAAACTGCAGATGCTGGAAGTCCAAGAAACACACACAAAATGCTGGAGGAACTCAGCAGGTCAGGCAGCATCTATAGGAAAGAGTACAGTCGATGTTTCGGGCCGAGACCCTTCATCTAGACTGGTGAAAAGAAGATGAGGAGTCAGAGTTTGAAGGTTAGGGGGAAGAGATCAGTCCGTGGTTTGCTCTACTGTCATGATGAGGCTACACTCAGGCTGGAGGAACAGCATCTGATATTCTGTCTGATGGCATGAACATCAATTTCTCAAACTTCTGGTAATGCCCCCCCCCCTTCCTCATTCCCCATTCCCCCCATTCCCTTTTTCCTCTCTCACCTTATCTCCTTCCTGCCCATCACCTCCTTCTGGTTCTCCTCCCCCTTTTCTTTCTCTCCTTTCCTATCAGATTTCCCCTTCTCCAGTCCTGTATCTCTTTCACCAATCAATTTCCCAGGTCTTTATTTCACCCCTCCCCCTCCCGGTTTCACCTATCACCTCAGGTTTCCTCCACCCCTCCCCCTATCTTCTACCTCTGACTCCTCACCTTTTTCTCTCTGGTCCTGATGAAGGGTCTCGGCCCAAAATGTTGACTGTTTACTCTTTACATGCATGCTGCCTGGCCAGGAGAGCCAATTGGCATTATTTTTCTCTTTGACATGTTGTACATCAGTTGTGAACTCTGATATGTATGTCAGGTGGCATAGCTGCTGGGCAGACCAAGGGTCTGATATTTGGGCATCATGCCCACGAGGGGTCTGTGGTTAACAAACACTGAAATGACGACCCTCAAGAAGAAATCGAAAATGGTGGACAACCAGGTAGAGATCAAGAAGCCCACGGTCAAATATGCTGTACTTCCTTTCGGGGGGACAGAGCTGCCGATTGAAGAAGATGAACGGCTGCCACACGTCTCCAGCCAACTGTTCATGCACAGCACCCACAGCACAGTCTGTGGCGTCAGTAGTAATGGCCACGGGTGCGCTGGGGAGGGGGTGTGCCAGTAGAGTCGGGTTAGAAAGAGCTCATTTGGTTTCATCAAATGGCCTGGTCATGTCCGCTGACTAGTCAAGCACTTGACCAGGGATGTTGCCTTTAAGCTCACTAAACATGGGGAGCATAAGTTCACAGCTCGCAGGATGCAGCGGTGATAGAAATTATCCATGCCTGAAAACCCCTGTCATTTTTTAGTAGTGTGGAGCGGTGGGAAATTCATAATAGCAGCTACCTTTGAAGAGAGAGATTTCACACCTTCTGCAATGATGCGATGGCAGAGGAAGTTAATGGGTTGACAAGCCAAACTGGCACTTCAGGGTCAATAATCAACCTGCGTGGCTAAAGCACTCAAAAAGTGTGTGGAGATGAGATACGTGTTTGGATTTGAACGCACTGGTGACAAGTATGATGTCAACAGGCAATGCTAGCAGCACACTCACTTGAGCACCCGTGTCACACAGGAAGCATTGCCCCGGAAGGGTGTCCATAATGGACAGTAGACGACCCTGGCAGGAGGAACCCATGGTGTTCACAGGCCTCTGATGTTCCAATGTGCTGGCACTGTTGAAGCTGCAAGGCGGTCAACACTTCTTAGCATTCGCTCTAAAGTGCGCTTGGTAAAAGCACAGGCCTGGTGTCAGCTGTTTCACAGCCATGGGCGTCCTTATGTTGGGGCCTTGCTGACTGGGATTATTGAGGTAGAGAAAGGAGGAGGAATGATGCACTGTTGCCAAATTTAATGTAGACCATCAGCCATTTTAGCAAGTTCCTCCAATTCTTCACAGGTGCATTAGTGAGGGCTATGCAAACTGGATCAGATATTTGCTGCATGAAGAGTTCTTTAAAAATAAAACAAGGATGGTGATTTCCCAGGAGAGATAGTGTGTGGTCCATTAGCTCCAAGGGCCTGCCATCACTGGGAATGGGTAAGGAGAGCAGCTGTTTGGCACACTCAGGCTCCAATAATCCAGAAGTCTGTAAAAGGTGAGTCTTCAGCGATCGATATTTATTACATTTATTGTGTTCAGGATAGTGTTCAAGCAGACTCACCACTCTCACTGCTGTGGAATTGCTGAGCGACACCACCATAGAAATATTTCCTATTGTCGGCAGAGATTTCTCACAGGGTGAGCTGGGCCTCAGTTTCTACGAACCAAGTGACGGCATTTTGCTCGCAGAACTCAAAGTGTCAATGCAAAGTGACTGCATTGACCGACATATTCAATAACTCTGGAATCATCCTAGAGCATCGAGGTTACCAATGCAGGATTCCACAGATAAAATGAAGTGAGGCATTTTATGTTAAATGAAACCCGTAACACAGTTTATTGATTTCCAAAACATAACACAAAAGTGCGTTAAAAATTCTTACGTAACATAGTCATCACGTCAGACCAGCCTCTTAAAGCAAAACCCCAACTCAATGTCGGTGGTTATGAATTATGCACATTTGTCCCAGTTACATTAATATTGAATGCCAAGCTGTCATCAATGAAGAGCATCCTGGTGTATGCACCTTCATTGGCCAGATATCCCATAGTTGATGAAGAGCCACATAAATGGCATCCACTGTGGATCTGTTGCCCCAGTAGGCAAATTGGACTGGATCCAAGTCGCTTCTCAGGCAGAAGGTGAAAATGAGATCACCAACCAGCATTAAAGGATGGGATAGAACCGAGATCACAGCATCTCTGGGACAGCAACTGCACCTGGGCACTCGAAAAGACCTGGAACTGGAAGGGAGATGAGCTTGTCAGCTCTATTATGAATTGCATGTACCCAATGAGCTAAATTATCTTCTCTGCATAATTTTTCTATGATTACATTTCTAATCAGAATACACCTGCTAATCTGCCTCTACGTGAGGCAAAGCAGCAATACTGATTGTTGAAATGTTATTCTGTCCTGCTTCTGCTAATTACTGAGGTTATATCAACCACTGATGATCAGAAGGAACATTAAATAATTTAATTGGTGGTATTATACTTTCTAATGCTGAAACCCAGTCTTAGACATTCACGTGAACTTCAGTTCAAATCAAATCTTCGGTGGTGATGTCTGTTATCTGTCAAATAGAGTACCGTGCACAATCCTGATTTGATGGAGACAGACTTGAGAGTACGGAGGAGCATCTGGAAAACTTCTGAAATGCCCACTTTGCTGCCGCTGCTACTGTGGTAACCGGAATCTCCAGAGCAGAAGGCCCCGAAATCCTCAGCTTTGCGTGTTTCAGCGGCCGGGGTGAGGTCGAAGGCGCTCGGCAGAGGATGGCGCTCGGGAGGCTGGTCGGAAGCTTGAAACTTTCGGACGGATGGACTCAGTGTCGGCTGTGGTCAGCTGCTTCCAAGGCATCGGCAAGTTGATGGTGCCTAGAGGATTATGGCAGGGAGTTTCTCCCTTTTGCTGCCTGCTATCGGGGACTCGGGAGTCAATTGACTCAGGGACTTTTGAGAGTTTATTTACTGTGCCCATGGTTTGTTCTTCATCAAATTATGGTATTGCTTTGCACTGCTGTAACTATATGTTATAATTATGTGGTTCTGTCAGTGTTAGTCTTTAGTTTGTCCCGTTTTCTGTGATATCACTCCAGAGAAACATTGTATCATTTCTTAATGCATGTATGCATTTCTAAATGACAATAAAAAGAGGACTAAGTGTTCTCTTAATCTAAAAAAAAAATCAAACCAAGTTTAATTATCATTCAGACTATACATGGATACAGTCGAATGAGGCAGTGTTCTTCTGGGGCCCACGTGCATAACATACATTCAAAATAGTGAGTGAAAAAAAACATACTCTTTATTATGCAAAAAAAACGCATGTATAGTCCAAGTCCCTGAGCAATATTCAGATTGATGGTATAGATCAATATCATCCAGCCTGTCATTCCACTGGTCCAACACTGGAGGGCAGCACTGATGGGAGAGGCCAGCTCCCAAACGAGCACAGACTCCACTCTACACCGCCTCCAATATCGTCTCACCTGGATAGCAGCAGCAGGCAAGCCCGAAGCTTGAGGCCTTGCCCTTGCTACACTGGCCATGCTGCAGCCTTGACACCAAACAAGGGAAACAGGCCTGGAGCATCTCACATTATCCATGTCCAACAGGGTCTTGCGCTTGTAAGAGATGCGCCCCTCGGCTGACTGCTCCTGTGGCTCCTCCCACAGACCCCTGAATGAAGACGATCGTGTCACTGTTCCTCCCTCAGTCCAGGACAGATACTCAGCATGGTCGAGGTCACATTTTACTGCTAATAAAAGCCTTTCAGTATTTACTCTATTTCCAGTCTTTTGGAGTAATTGATAGTGCATCACCGCAAGCTTCTCCTTCTCTGGCCCGAGTGCCGGCTCACCTTCTCCAGCCCATCTGCCGGCTTCTTGTTCTCCGAGCTGAGCTCCTTTTCCTCCTTGTTCCTCCTTCTCCCAGCCAACCTCTGGCCTCATCCTCCTCCTTCCAGCCAAGTGCTGGCCTCCTTCTCCTGGCCAAGCTTCAACTTCTCCTTCTCCCGGCTGTGCACTGGCTTCTCCTTACCCGGATGAGCGCTGGCTTCTCCTGCTTCCCCCTTCTTCGACCCAAATGTCGGCTTCTTTGGCACAATGGCCGGCGGCTCTGAACAATGAATAGATCACCGATGTGGAAGACCTGAGGTACCTGTTGTTTTTGGATCCAGTATATTCTCACTATGATAAAAAACACATTTTAAAAAGCAAAGTGCACCTTTGGTTGGCCCCTAGAGGCCACTGCATTCAAACACGATGCCATCTTACCAGAAGTTCAGGTTCCAGACAATCAAAATAGAATAGTGAAATTACATAGAAACATTAAAGTGCATTTAAAAGCTCTATCATTAACAGTTTACAGAACAAAGTTCTACATGATTAAACTCTTCTTGGGCTTCCAGCCGGGTACAGGTATCAATTTTATCTGACATTTCGATGACAAACTCTACCACCTTCTTCAGGGATGATGCCAGGTCATATCTAGTCTAGTGGTATTTATATCCCTGGAGTTTGTCCCTCCTGATTGGTTAGCCTCATCCAGTCAGGTTTTTGCTCTCCCACCTTGTTTACAATCAAATTCTAGCTCTTACTTAGAGCAAGACCTTCATCTTTGTTAAATTTCTTTTCCTCTTGTTTTATTTCAATGCTTCTTTTACCAGGCGGTCCCAAAAGCCAGTGGCACAGCACAGTAGCTTTGCGCCGTCCAAGTCAATCCTATGGCCATTGCGAATGCAGTGGTCTGCTACCGCCGATTTCTCCGGGTAACCCAAACGGATACACCTCTTGTGCTCCTTGATGCAGGCTCCCACTGTTGATATACGCTGCTCCACATCCACAGGGAGTCCTGTAAATGCCAGCCAGCCTGAGTCCCAGGTCATCTTTGATCCGCATAAGCTGTGACTTGAGTGGATGGTATTAATCTGGTCTTTCTCCAGGATCCTATTGGAATTCTTTGAGGAAATAACAAGCAGAATAGACAAAGGAGAGTCAGTGGATGTTGTTTACTTGGATTTTCAGAAGGCCTTTGACAAGGCTGCACATGAGGCTGCTTAACAAGATAAGAGCCCATGGTATTACAGAAAAATTATGAGCATGGATAGGAGATTTGCTGATTGGGACGAGGCAAAGAGTGTGAATAAAGGGGGCCTTTTCTGTTGATTAATGGTGACTAGTGGTGTTCTGCAGGAGTCAGTATTGGAAAGGCTTCTATTCCAGATATACTTCAATCATTTGGATGACTGAGTTAATGGCTTTGTGGCCAAGTTTGCAGATGATACAAAGATAGGTGGAGGGGCAGGTAATGTGGAGGAAGCAGGCAGTCTGCATCAAGACTTAGATTAGCAGAATTGGCAAAGAAGTGGCTCATGGAATATAGTGCAGTGAAGTGTATATTCATGCACTTTGGGAGAAGGAATAAAGATGTAGACTATTTTCAAATTGGGGAGAAATTCAAAAATCCAAAGTGCAAAGAACTTGGGAGTTCTTGTGCAGGATTTCCTAAAGGTTAACGCTCATGTTTACAAATGCAATGTTAGCATTCATTTTGAGAAGGTTACAATATAAGAGCACGCATATAATGCTGAGTCTTTATAAGGCATTCATCAGACTTCATTTGGTGTGCTGTGAGCAGTTTTGGGCCCCTTATCTAAGAAAAGATGTGTTATCATTGGAGATGGTCCAGAGAAGGTTCACGAGAATGACCCCAAGATTGAAAGGGTCAACGTATAAGGAACGTTTGATAGCTCTGGGCCTAAACTCACTGGAGTTTAGAAGTATGAGGGAGGATCTCATTGAAACCTATTGAATATTGAAAGTGCTAGACAAAGTGGATGGAAGAGGTTGATTCCTCTGTTGGGGAGTCTAGGATCAGTGTGCACAGCTTCAGAATAGAGGGATGTCCATTTAATACAGAGACAAGGAGGAATTTATTTTGCCGCAGGGTAGTGAATCCGTGGAATTCATTGCCACAGATGGTTGTGAGGCTAAATCATTGGGTATATCTAAAGTAGAGGTTGATATGTTTTGAGTAGCCAGGATATTGAAAATTATGGGGAGCAGGCTGGAGAATAGGGTTGTGGGAATAATAAATCAGCCATGATGGAGTGGCAGAGCAGACTTGATGGGATGAGTGGCCTAATTCTGTTCGTAAATCTATGGTCTTATATTAATATCAGAATTTTTTATAATGTAAATAATTAATGTTATTCTAATTATGATAAATATTTTGTTTTATAAAAAACTTTTTTCATAAGTATTATTGAGTGAATAATTTATTGTATGTTAGCATTAAGAACATGCAGTGCTAGACCGATCTCCTTTCGAACTGTCAAGCTCCCCAGTTATATTAAGAGCAAAGCAACACACATCAAAGTTGCTGGTGAACGCAGTAGGCCAGGCAGCATCTCTGGAAAGAGGTGCAGTCGATGTTTCAGGCCGAGATCTTTCGTCAGGACTAACTGAAGGAAGAGTGAGTAAGAGGTTTGAAAGTTGGAGGGGGAGGGGGAGATCCAAAATGATAGGAGAAGACAGGAGGGGGAGGGATGGAGTCAAGATCTGGACAGGTGATTGGCAAAAGGGATACGAGAGGATCATGGGACAGGAGGCCCAGGGAGAAAGACAAGGGAGGGGACCCAGAGGATGGGCAAGGGGTATATTCAGAGGGACAGAGGGAGAAAAAGGAGAGTGAGAGAAAGAATGTGTGTATAAAAATAAGTAACAGATGGGGTACGGGGGAGGTGGGGCATTAGCGGAAGTTAGAGAAGTCAATGTTCATGCCATCAGGTTGGAGGCTACCCAGACGGAATATAAGGTGTTGTTCCTCCAACCTGAGTGTGGCTTCATCTTTACAGTAGAGGAGGCCGTGGATAGACATGTCAGAATGGGAATGGGATGTGGAATTAAAATGTGTGGCCACTGGGAGATCCTGCTTTCTCTGGCGGACAGAGCGTAGGTGTTCAGCAAAGCGGTCTCCCAGTCTGCGTCAGGTCTCGCCAATATATAAAAGGCCACATCGGGAGCACTGGACGCAGTATACCACCCCAGCCGACTCACAGGTGAAGTGTCGCCTCACCTGGAAGGACTGTTTGGGGCCCTGAATGGTGGTGAGGGAGGAAGTGTAAGGGCATGTGCAGCACTTGTTCCGGTCCTGACGAAGGGTCTCGGCCTGAAACGTCGACTGCACCTCTTTCTAGAGATGCTGCCTGGCCTATTGCTTTCACCAGCAACTTTGATGTATGTTGCTTGAATTTCCAGCATCTGCAGAATTCCTGTTGTTTGCGATATTAAGAGCAAAACTCACTTTGACTTTGTTTAGTAAAATGGAATCTGGAATAATGTTCCAACGGCAGTTAGTTTTATATTTGGTTAAACTATGGTGAGGGAATTTGAATTAACACTACAGATAAATGACGGGGATCATGCACGTGAATCGGTAATTCTATTGTCTCTCCATTGATGTTGCTGAGCGTTGCTAGCAGATTCTCTTTCTATTTCAGTTTTTCTACAGTGTTTGTTTGTTCATATCCATCAAGGTATAATTTATCTTAATTGTACATGCTGTCATACCTAACTGGTAATGGCAGATTGGAAATATTTTCACAGGCTTTGGCTGAGTAAATAGCAGACAACTTTGTGGCATCTGCTGGGATAAAACTACACTTAAAGTGCAGCACTTAGCTGGCATAGCCAATAGTAGTACTAGCAAGCTGGAAATCAAACTCACCTCCATGTCCTTCAGGAAGGCTGTAATACATGAATGTCGAGTTGAGGCTGAGGTTGAGGTGTTAGATTGACAAACAAAAACAATCTTTTTACAGCCAGCATATGCAGCTCATTTCCATTTTGGCAGTTGTCAAAATCAGCAGTGGTTTGTGTGGAGCAGATCATGCCTTACAAACTTGATGGACCTGCTTGAGGAGATGACATAAGGATCTGGATGAGGTTAAAACAGTGGTCATTATCTGGATGGAAATTAGTGAGGCATTTGATAATGTCCCTCATGGCAGGTTGATTCAGAAGATAAAGATGCATGAGATCCAGGGTGAGTTACAAGTTTGGCTTACCCATTGAAGATTGTCATCCTAGCTGAAGATGCATGACCAGTGTTGGGAACTCTGTTGTTTGTGATAGGTATCAGCGAGCAGAATGGATGAATTAGCAGGTTTATGGATAAAATCACGATTAGTGGGGTTGCAGACTATCAAATAATACAGTGGGATATAGATCAATTACAAATACGGACAGAGAAGTGGCAGGTGGAGTTTGATCTGGGTAGGTGTAAGGTGTGAACTTTGGGAGGCCAAAGGAAAGGAGAAAGTATACAGTCGATGCTAGGCCCATAAATAGCACTGAATTACCTAGGGTTCCAATTCCAGCGTTTACTGAAAGTGGCTCAGATGGTAAAGAAGTCATACGGTATTCGGTTGGGGTGTGAGTATATTAGTAAGCAAGTATGTGTATCTATATAAAACTTCAGTCAGACAGGATTTGCAGTACCTTGCACATTTCTGATCTCCCCAGAATATGGAGACTGTGGAAAGGGAGCAGAGGAGGTTCACCAAGACGCTGCCTGAATTAGAGGGCAGGATAAACCTTATTGTTCTTGTGTGTCGGAGGTGAAGGGGAAACCTGACTGAAGTTTGTAAAGTTATGAGAGGCATAGATAGGGTAGACAGTCAGAATCCTTTCCCCAGGATAGAAATGTCGAACACCAGAGGACATGCTTTCAATATTACAGGGGAAGTTTAAAGGTGACACAGTGACAAGTCTTCTTTTCTTAACGCAGAGAATGTTTACCAGGATAATCATGGAAATAGACAGTTATGGATGACACACAGGAGGAGGACGTTTGGTATAAATAGGCATCAAAGTCAGCACAACATTGTGGGCCAAATGGCCTATCCAGTGCTATAATGTATGGCTTTCAGTGTTGAGATGTTCCACTGGTTGGTTGAGTGCAGACCGAACCCACACAAGGATTTCACTCAGTTTATTTGTGCTTGACTTGTCTGACACTATTTTTTATTTAGCCTTGGGTTATGGCTGCTAGTGGATTGAAATACCTTTCAAATCTTTCCTAACATTGGAGAGAAATTTCAGTTACATATTATAGCTCCCCACAAACAACATGTTGCCTATGATATTTTACTTCCCTCACTTTACAGAATGTGGACAGGATAGCAATCAAAATTAGAATTTGGCTTCCTCCTCTACTCCAACTGGCAATTTCGCAATCTCATTGTTCACTAAGACAAGTAAGAAAAGCACCAGCTGATTAGATCATCTGCTGTATAAGCTAATTAGTTTAAATGTTGTAATTTTAGACTGAGCTCTGAGTCGGGGAGCATGGACAACTTTCCTTCCTACAGATGCGTTAAGATAGTGAGTGAAAAGATGGCTTGCATGGTAGTTTTTAAATTTTTGATTTCCTACTGGACAAGGTGGAAACTTTAGACTTTACAACAGGAACTTGAGGATGCCAGTGTGTTGCTATCAGGTATGATGTTGTGGGCATCACTGAATCGTGGCTGAAGGATGGTTGTATTTGGGAACTGAATGTCCAAGGTTACACGTTGTATCGGAGGGATAGGAAGGTAGGCAGAGGGGATGGTGTGACTCTGCTGGTAAAGAATGGCATCAAATCAGTAGAAAAATGTGACATAGGTTCAAAAGATGTTGAATCCTTGTGGGTTGAGTTAAGAAACTGCAAGGGTAAAAGGACATTGATGGCAGTTATATACAGACCTCCTAACAGTGGCTGGGAGGTGGACCACAGGTTACAACAGGAGATAGAAAAGGCGAGTCAAAAGGGCAATGTTGTGGTAGTCATGGGAGATTTTAACATGCAGGTTCATTGGGAAAATCAGGTTGGTAATGGATCTCAAGAGAGTGAGTTTGTTTAATGCCTAAGAGATAGCTTTTTAGAGCAGTATATTGTTGAGCCTAGTAGGGGATCAGCTATACTGGATTGGGTGTTACGTAATGAACCGTTGGCGATTAGGGAGCTTAAGGTAAAAGAATCCTTAAGAACCAGTCATCACAATATGATTGTGTTCAACTTGAAATTAAATAGGGAGAAAGTAAAGTCTGATGTAGCAGTATTTCAGTGGAGTAAGAGAAATTACAGTGGTATGAGAGAGGAGCTGGCCAACATAAATTGGAAGGAGCTGCTGGCAGGGATGTCAGCACAACAGAAAGGACATGCCTTTCTGGGAAAGATGAGGAAGGTGCAGGACATGTGAACAGTATTCCAAAAATGAAGAAATACTCAAATGGTAAAGTAGTACAACCGTGGCTGACGAGGGAAGTCAAGGCTATTGTAAGAGCAAAAAAAAGGCATACAGCAAAGCAAAAATTAGTGGGAAGATAGATTGAGAAGTTTTTAAAAACCTACAGACAGCAACCAAAAAAATCAGTAGAAGGGAAAAGATGAAATATAGAAGAAAGCTATCAAATAATATCAAAGTGGATAGTAAAAGTTTTTTCAAGTATGTTAAAAATAAAAGAGAAATGAGAGTGGATATAGGACCACTAAAAAATGAGGCAGGAGAAGTAACAATGGGGACAAGGAGATGGCTAATGAACTAAATGAGTGTTTTGCATCAGTCTTCACTGTAGAAGACACTAGCAGTGTGCCTGATGTTGCAGTGTGTGAGGGAAGAGAAGTGAGTGCAGTTACTGTTACAAGAGAGAAGGTGCTCAAAAAACTGAAAGACTTAAAGGTGCATAAGTCACCCGGACCAGAGGAACTGCACACTAGGGTTCTGAAGGAGGTAGCATTAGAGACTGTGGTGGCATTAGCAATGATCTTTCAAAAATCTTTGGACTCTGGTATGGTGCCAGAGGACTGGAAAATTGCAGATGTCAATCCAGTCTTTAAGAAAGGAGGAAGGCAGCAGAAAGGAAATTATAGGCCAGTTAGCCTGACCTCAGTGGTTGGGAAGATGTTTGAGTCAATTGTTAAGGATGAGGTGATGGAGTACTTGGTGACACAGGACAAGATAGGACAAAGTCAGCATGGTTTCTTTCAGAGAAAATCCTGCCTGATGAACCTATTGGAATTCTTTGAGGAGATTACAAGCAGCATAGATAAAGGGGATGCAGTGGATGTTGTATATTTGAACTTTCAGAAGGCCTTTGACAAGGTGCCATACAAGAGGATGCTTACTAAGTTAAGAGCCCATGGCATTACAGGAAAGTTACTAACATGGTTAGAGGATTGGCTGATTGATAGGAAGCAACGAGTGGGAATAAAAGGATCTTTTTCTGTTTGGTTGTCAGTGACTAGTGGTGTTCCGCAGGGGTTGGTGCTTGGACTGCTTCTTTTTATGTTGTATTTCAATGATTTAGATGATGAAATAGATGGCTTTGTTGCCAAGTTTGCAGATGATACAAAGATTGGTGGAGGGGGAGGTGGTGTTGAGGAAACAGATAGGATGCAGAAGGACTTAGACAGATTAGGAGAATGGGCAAGAAAGTGGCAAATGAAATATGATGTTGGTAAATGTATGGTCATGCATTTTGGTAGCAGAAGTAAATGTGCGGACTTCTTTCTAAAGGGGGAGAAAATACAGGAATCTGAGCTGCAGAGGTACTTGAGAGTCCTTGTGCAGAACACCCTGAAGGTTAACTTGCAGACTGAGTGGGTGGTGAGGAAGGCAATTGCCATGTTAGCATTAATTTCAAGAGGTCCAGAATACAAGAGCAAGGATTTGATGCTGAGGCTTTATAAGGCACTGGAAAGACCTCACTTGAGTATTGTGAACAGTTTTAGACAATAGACAATAGGTGCAGGAGTAGGCCATTCGGCCCTTTGAGCCAGCACCGCCATTCACTGTGATCATGGCTGATCACCCACAATCAGTACCCTGTTCCTGCCTTCTCCCCATATCCATTGACTCCACTATCTTTAAGAGCTGTATCTAACTCTTTCTTGAAAGCATCCAGAGAATTGGCCTCCACTGCCTTCTGAGGCAGAGCATTCTACAGATCCACAACTCTCTGGGTGAAAAAGTTCTTCCTCAACTCCGTTCTAAATGGACTACCCCTTATTCTTAAACTGTAGACTCTGGTTCTGGACTCCCCCAACATCGGGACCATGTTTCCTGCCTCTAGCGTGTCCAATCCCTCAATAATCTTATATGTTTCAATCAGATCCCCTCTCATCCTTCTAAATTCCAGTGTATACAAACCCAGTCGCTCCAATCTTTCAACATTTGACAGTCCCGCCATCCCGGGAATTAACCTCGTGAACCTACGCTGCACTCCCTCAATAGCAAGAATGTCCTTCCTCAAATTTGGAGACCAAAACTGTACACAATACTCCAGCTGTGGTCTCACCAGGGCCCTGCACAGCTCTTATACTCAACTCCCTTGTTATGTACCCCTCATCTTAGAAAAGATGTGCTGGCATTGGAGAGGCTCCAGAGGAGGTTTACGAAGATGATTCCAGGACTGAAAGGGTTATCATACAAGGAACATTTGATGGCTCTGGGTCTGTACTCGCTGGAATTCAGAAGGATGAGGGAGTCTCACTGAAACCTTTTGAATGTTGAAAGGCCTAGACAGAGTAGATGTGGAAAGGATGTTTCCCATGGTGGGAGTGTCTAGGACAAGAGGGCACAGCCTCAGAATTGAGGGGCACCCTTTCAAAACCGAGATGCAGAGAAATCTCTTCACCAAAAGGTGGTGAATTTGTGGAATTTGTTGCCACATACAGCTGTGAAGGCCAGGTCACTGGGTGTATTTAAGGCAGAGACTAGTAGTTTCTTGATTGGATATGGCATCACGGGTTACAGGGAGAAGGCCGGGAACTGTGTTTGAGAATAAAGGATCAGCCATGATTGAATGGCGGAGCAGACTTGATGGGCCAGGTGGCCTAATTTTGCTCCTATGTTTTATGGTCTTATGGTTTAGCTCTCTGACTGTATGGGTCTTCAACATCATAAATTTGCCCGCTCAAACTATTTACAGCCGTGTTCTGTCACCATGCTTCTATTTGTAGATTGTTGTGGATCTTGATAGGCTTTGACAGGATCAGAGGAAATTCACAAAATGGTGGCTAAGTATTAAAATTGTCTTAAACTTCACCTCCAAATTGTGTTAGGATGTGCTGATCTGACTTCAAAGACTGGCAAAGCCACAAATGGAGTCCACAGCTTGTTAGGAACTTAACCGTCATGCCAGAAGACAATGCCCACAATCCTCCACCAGTCTCTCGGATATGACTCAGTTTTTGAGGAAGTTATGTTGTGGTACATATTAGGTGTTCAGCTCAGTAGATAAATCATCTCAGTGCACCAGTTTCATTTTAAAAAGTATAGTTTATTGTGACTCACAGATCATTCATTACAATGACAAGGCAGATTCAGCAGAGGGAAACGCATGGAAGTGGCAGACAAAAAAAATGCTGTATCTGAATGTCATTGTGAAAATACCTCTAAAGCACTGATGCATGAACATCACGGGAGTCTGGTAAACAACCGTGGTGGAAACCTTAGCACATTGTAAGGACACTTCATCTGAATGGGGCCTAAAGGTGCAACCACCACTGTCAGTGCTTCTTCGCCATATGCTTCAACCAGGTATCTAGGAAGTCCAGTGTCTCTGAGTATGTGGGTTGTCCAGGACAATACACACAGCCCCGCCACATCCCTGTCAAAGTTCAAAGTAAAATATAAATTTCAGAATACGTACAAGTCACCACATACAACCCTGAGATTCTTTTTCTGCGGGTTTACTATAGAACAGTAACTGTAAACTGTAAACGTCAGGAACTGTAAACAAACTGAGCAAGTTCAGATATAAATGAACAGCATGAAATAACAATATAACGGAGTCCTTAAAGGAGAGTAACTATCACCTGTTGTTCAAGAGCCTGATGGTTGAGGGGTATTAGGGGTGTTCTCGAACCTGGTGGTGCGAGTCCTGAGGCACCGTACCTTCTACCTGATGGCAGTAGCAAGAAAAGAGCATGGCCTGGGCGGTGAAGATCTTTGCGGACAGATGCCTATTATTTCTATGGCAACATTTCATGTAGATGTGCTCAATGGTTGGGAAGGCTTTATCTGTGATGCACTGGGCTGAATCCACTACCTTTTGTAGGATTTTCTGTTCAAGGATATTAGTGTTCTCATCCCAGGCCGTACAATACAGCCAGTCAGCACACTTTTCACCACATATCTATGGAAGTTTGCTAATATAAAAGTCCTCCAACATATGGAGTATTTCCAAGGCCCCGGATATTATTGGTTTTGGTGGCTTATTGTCACGTGTACCAAGATACTGTAAAAGCATGTTCAAACATGATCTGTTCGTACAGATTAAATCATTATGCAGGAGGAGAGAGAGCAGCGCACCGCGCGTGCGCAGCCCTCCAGTGAAAATGATATCGTATCCGTTAAATAGGGGCCGTGGACAATCCTGATTTGATGGAGACAGACGGGAAAGCACAGAGGAACATCTGGAGACATTTCTGAAATGCAGATTCGCTGCTGTTGTTACTACGTGATCGAGAATCTTCTGGAGGGAAGACCTCAAAATCCCCAGCTTTGCCTGCTGTTGGCGACCGAGATTGAGGTCGAATCGTTCGGATAGAGATGGTGCTCGGTACTCGGTGTCGGAGAGTTGATCGGAGGCTCGAAGTTTTCGGACGACTCAGAGTCGGACTGTTGTCAGGCAAGGCAGGGAGAGTTTTTCTTCTTTCTCCCATCTGCGTGAGATGTGGGACATTTGAGATACTTTGAACTCTTTACTGTGCTCATGGGCTGTTCTTCATCAAGTTATGGTATTGTGGCACTGTTGTAACTATATGTTATAATTATGTGATTTTGTTAGTTTTTTCAGTCTTGGTCTGTCCTGTGTTTTGTGATGTATCACACCGGAGGAAATATTGTATCAATTCTTAATGCATGCATTACTAAATGACAATAAAAGAGGACTGCGTGTCTTCATAATCTAATAATGCAGTGTATTGAGGCAGAACAAGTTAAAACAATAACAATGCGGAATAAAGTATTAAAGTGACTGAGGAAGTGCAGTGCAGGTAAACGGGAAAGTGTAAGATCATAACAAGGTTGATTGTGAAGTCTGGAATCCATTTTAATCCCTTCTAGAATTAGGAATTTGAATTTTAAAAAAATCTGGTATTCCACATCCCTGTACGTGTGAGGTCTTGGTTAATCTATGAAAAGGAGACATTTCAGACAGTAGGTTCTTGTGAAAGGATAATTTTTCACAAAACCAGGCCCTTGAACTCAACAAGTCTCTGCCATCCTTTTGCCATCTGTACTAATTCCTTTTGCTGTGACATGTCCTCGTCCTTCTATGCCTTGCCTGTTTATGTGTCTGTTCAAATGCTTCTTAAATATTGTGATTGTATCTGATTGCACCACCTTCCCTGGCAGTGAGTGTCAGATATCAACAACTCTCTGTGTATAAAAAAAACTTGCATCTCAGATCACACTTTAAACTCCTCCCTCTCACCTTAAATCCATACTTTCTAGTTTTTGAAATCCCTACAGTGGGTACAAGATTCTGACTCTACCCCTTGCTAAGCCTCTTATAATTTTAGACTCCTCAACTTCCTTTGCTTTAGAGAAAAGAAACACAGCCTTTCTAATCTCTCCCTATAGCTAACTCTTCCAATCTAGGCAACATAATAGTGAATCTCTTCTGCACTCTCCCCTATGTAACCACATCCTACCTGTAATGTGGTGATCAGAATTATGCACAGTTGTTTAAGTGTGGTCTGACCAGAGTTCTGTAAAGTTCCAATAAAACATCCCAATTTTTATATGCTATGCTCTGACCTATGAAGGCCAGTACAGCATTGAGGATTCAGTAGTTATGGAATTATGAGAATATAACAGGCATTAATCAAAGGAGAAGCAGTCTTCAGTTCTAATGTAAATCACAAGCAGTAATGTGTTTAAAATTAAAAGTGTGGCTTTGTCTATCGAGGCTGCCAAAGAGATAGTTTTAAATTTGACACGACTATAAGATGTTCTTCTGTGCATCAGCCAAATATCAGACCATGGGCCTACATCAAACTGAGCAGAAGACACCTTCAAATAAGTTATTTTAGATCATGGTGGTAGAGATTAAGGAAGCTTATACACCGACACATCATACCTTGCCATGGGCACATTTGCTCTGTCCATCAATATGTGGGCTATTGCTGTACTTAGAGTCAGCATGCACAATAGTAACCCTGGGTATCTGGGTCCTCAGCTTTCAGAAGTGTTCGCACCATCTATGTGAATTACTGGGTCTCAGCAAAGGTGTTTCAACATCCCTGTCAGTTACAGTGTATTCCCAGTGTACTGTAAATATGTAATTCAATCGAATGATTTCTCAGACACAATATTGAATTAAATAATGCCAGTGTAGATTTTGACATTGTGTTGCATCACTTGCTGTTACCTTTGTCCGTAAGAGTATAAAAGTTCAATGTACTTAGAGTTTGGAAAGACTCTACTAAGAGAGTCTCCAAGAGTATGCCTGTTTGTTGTGATGAACACAATCCTCAATTTCTGACAGTTCAGCTGTCACAACCATAAGCATCACTACCTTATCTACCTGTGTTACAAAGTTCAACCAACTAACAACTTGAATCACAAGATCCTTGGTGTCCTTGCCTTTTCATTGATATCACATGCCACTTAGGGGTAGCTGAAAATTTGTCCTGATTGTTAGGCTGCTCAGAAATTTCTGTGAGGCAGCATTAGTCTGCCATTTTTAATGGGCTTCTGCAGAATTTGGAGCAAGATTATTATAATTTTAATTATATCTTACTATTGTTCACAACTCAGTGAGTGAGTGAGTTACACACCAACTCAAATTCGATTTCCTCCTATTCACTCTTTTCAGTGGCTGTTACACAATGTGACGCTACTACATTAACATAACAGTTGCTGAAATGATTAAGTGTATAATTTCTGTAACTTTTGTGATTTATTTTCCCATAACCAGGAAGGAAAGCTGAATATGAAGTAATTATGATTTAGTCAACCAGTGAATAGTTAAGTTGTTTGATTTTTTAAATTAAATTTTAAAAATATATTCAATTGATAATTAAAGTATATATTTTTTTAAAAATAACATAATAAAATCTAAAGAAAAATCTTCTCACCACATGCCCCTGATTGATAACACAATTTGAAGCGGGCATTCTTGCAGTGGTCAGATTGTAGTGGAAGGGTGTTTTTCCGTTTTATAGGTCCGTGACCCATGGTAATCCACAGAGATCTGTGGTAGGCCCACTTGTCTCTGACATATACAAATGTCTTTGACAAAACTGTAGATGGATTGGTCAGTAAGTTTGCCAATGACACAAAGATTGATGGAGTTGTGGACAATGAAAATGTTATCAAAGGATATAGATCAGTTACAGAGGACAGTGGAGAAGTAGCAGCTGGAGTTTAATTTGGGCAAAGTGTGAGGTGTTGCACCATGGGAGTTCAATGAAAGAGGAAATCAGTTAATGGCAAGACTCTTAATAGCATTAATATACAGAGGAACATTAGTGTGCAAATTGATAGCCCACTGAAAGTGATATATAGATAGGATGGTAAAGAAGGCATATGACATGTCTGCCTTCACTGGTGGGGGCATTGACTATTAGAGTCAGATAGTCATGTTACAGCCACCATATGTAGAACATTAGTTCGGCTGCGATTGAATTATTGTGTGCAACCCCAGTTGTTGCCCTTTTACAGGAAGGATGTGGAGGCTATGGACAGGGTGCGGAAGAGGTCTGCTGGGATGTTGGCTGGATTAGATGGCGTGTACAACAAGGAGAAGTTGGACAAGCTTGGGTTGTCCAACTGCGGGGATCTGACAGTTTATAAAATTATGCAAAGCATTCATAGAACCTACAGCATCTTTTCCCCAGGGTAGAGATGTCAAATACCAGAAGATATGCATTTAAGGTGAGAGGGGAAAATTTAAAGGAGATGTGCAGGATGAGTATTTTTACACAGGGAGTGGTAGATGCCTGGAATGGAGTGCCAGGGACAGTCACTTGTAGAACTAGAGGAGCCAGCACATTTGATCACTGTTTCATCACCATCAAGAATGCCTCCTGTGCAATCCCACATCAGCACTTTGGCAAGTTTGATCATCTGGCTGTCTTCCCACAGCACTGGTGGTGAGGACTGTGAAGATATGGTCAAGAGACATGCAAGACTGTTTACAGGGCTGCTTTGAATTGTTGACTGGACTATATTCAAAGATTTATCTTCAAATCTGAATTAATATGCCACAGCCATCACCAACTAAACAAGACCTGTGTGGATGATTGTGTGTCCTTTGAGAGCATACAGAATCTTCCCAAACCAGAAGCCCTGATGAAAAAGGAGATTCTCAGTCTGCTGAGGGCTACACCTGTGGTGTTTAAGACCAGGGATCCAGTATCATACAAGGAGTCCAGGTCCAACCTACAGAAAGTCATTGTGAGAGTAAATTGGCAATTCCAAGTGAAGCCAGACACAATGCATGGCCTTGTTTCCAATAAGGCAAAACCTAACAGCATAAATGGTCATGATGCTTCAGTTCCCAAGGAGCTCAACACCTTTTATGCATGACTTGAAAGGGAGCATAACACTATTGTGCACATCCCCAGAGCATCTGGTGACCCTGTAACCTTTGCCTCAAAAGCTAATGTCCAAATATCCTTCAAGAGGATGAACTCTCACAAAGCATCAGGTCTTGACATTGTACAGTATCTGGCAGGATACTGAAAATCTGTGCCATACAACCAGATAGGGTATTCAAGGATATCTTCAACCTCTCACTGATGCGGTCTGAGGTTCCTGAATGCTTCAAAGGGGCAGCAATCATTCCTGTGCCTAAGAGAGCACGGTAGGCTGCTTCAATGACTGTCACCCAGTAGCACTAACACCTACCCCAATGAAATGCTTCAAGAGGTCGCTTATGGCTAGAAGTAACTACTGCCTGAGCAAGAACCTAGACCCACTGCAGCTCTTTTCCCATCACAAAAGGTCTACAGTAGAAACAATCTCACTTGCTCTGCACTCTGCTTAGGAGCACCTAGGGAACTGCAAGATATACATCAAAGCTCAAAGACCTCATCCTTCACCCTGCCTTGTGCAGCTGGATCCTGGACTTCCTGTCAGATCACTGGCAGTTGGTAAGAGTGGGCTCCCTCACCTCTGTCCCTCTGACCCTCAACACAGGAGCCCCCCAGTGCTGTGTACTAAGCCCCTCCTTTACTCTCCGTCTACCCATGACTGTGTTGCCACCCACAGCTCCAATCTGCTAATTAAATTTGCAGGTGATACTACACTGATTGGCCTAATCTCAAGTAATAACAAGGCAACCTAAAGAGAAGAAGTCATCACCCTGACACAGTGGTGTCAAGAAAACAACCTCTCCCTCAATGTCGCAAAAACAAAGGTACTGGTTGTGGACTACAGGAGGAATGGAGACAGGCTCACCCCTATTTATTTCAATGGATCTAGGTTGAGAGGGTGACCAGCTTTAACTTCCTTGGCATACACATCACCAAGGATCTCACGTGGTTTGTACATACTGACTGTGTGGTGAAAAAAAGCACAAAAGCACCTCTTTCACCTCAGATGGTTGAAAAAGTTCGGTAGGAGTCCCCAAATCCAAGGACTTTCTACAGGGGCACAATTGAGAGCATCCTGACTGGCTGCATCACTGCCTGGTATGGGATCCGTACTTCCCTCAATCGCAATACTTTGCAGAGAGTGGGGTGGACAGCCCAGAGCATCTGTAGATGTGAACTTCCCACTATTCAGGACATTTACAGTGACAGGTGCGTAAAAAGGACCCAAGGGATCATTGGGGACCCGAGTTACCCCAACCACAAACTGTTCCAGCTGCTACCATCTGGGAAACAGTACCGCGGCATAAAAGCCAGGACCAACAGGCTCTGGGACAGCTCCTTCCACCAGGCCAGACTGATTAATTCACACTGACACTATTGTGTTTCTAAGCTATATTGACAATTCTGTTGTATATCTTACTGCACATACTATTGATTACAAATGACTATATTTTGCACATTGAATATTCAGATGGAGACCTAACGTAAAGACTTCTACTCCTCATTTATGTGAAGGATGTAAGAAATCAATTCAGCTCGAGCTGCTGTTTACCAATTACAGCTTTGTGTTAACGCCAGCAACACCTCAGCACTAATCAGACAAGTTTAAAAATGTGGGCATCTGCCGCTCCCTCTGCAACTGGATCGTTGGCTTGCTCATCTGGAGACCACAGTCAGTGCAGGTCAGTAAGAACACCTCCTTCTCACTGACAATGAACAAAGATGCACCCCAAGCATGCACGCTTAGCTCACTGCTTTACTGTCTCTACACTCATGACTATTCGCATAAGCAGAGCTCTAATGCCATTTATAAATTTGAAGTTCACACCAGTGCTGTTGGAAAGATCTCAGATGGCGAAGAAGCATACAGGAATGAAATAGATTGGCTGGTTGAGTGGTATCTTAGCAACAACCTTACACTCAGCATCAGCAAAATCAAGAAACTGATTGTGGGTTTTAGAAAGGGGAAAGCGGCAGGAAACTGATTGTGGGTTTTAGAAAGGGGAAAGCGGCGGGAAACTGATTGTGGGTTTTAGAAAGGGGAAAGCGGCAGGAAACTGATTGTGGGTTTTAGAAAGGGGAAGGCGGCAGGAAACTGATTGTGGGTTTTAGAAAGGGGAAGGCGGCAGGAAACTGATTGTGGGTTTTAGAAAGGGGAAAGCGGCAGGAAACTGATTGTGGGTTTTAGAAAGGGGAAAGCGGCAGGAAACTGATTGTGGGTTTTAGAAAGGGGAAAGCGGCAGGAAACTGATTGTGGGTTTTAGAAAGGGGAAAGCGGCAGGAAACTGATTGTGGGTTTTAGAAAGGGGAAGGCGGCAGAACACACACCAGTCGTCATTGAGGTTTCAGCAGTGGAAAGGAACAGGCCCTTCAGCCCACAATGTTGTGTTGAACCAATTGAATGAGTAATCAAATATCCAACTAAACAAAACCCTTCTGCCAACACAATGCCCATATTCCTTCCGTTTTCCTCACATTTATGTGCCTATCTAAACATCTCTTAAAAGTCATTTTTGTATCTGCGTCTACCACTGCAGCAGCCAGCGTGTTCTAGACATCCACCACTATCTGTGTAAAAACCTTGCTCCGCACATCTCTTATGAAACTTCCCCTTCTCACCTTAAATGCATTCCCTCTGGTACCAGACATTTCAACCCTGGAATAAAGGTACTATCTGTCTGCTCTGTCTATACCTCCCATAAGCTTGTAAACCTCTATCAGATTTCCCAGCAGCCTACACTGCTCCAGAGAAAACAACCCAATTTGCCCAACCTCTTATAATAGTGCATGCCCACTAATCTAGGCAGCATCTTGTAAACCTCTTCTGCACCTTCCCCAAAGCCTCAACATCCTTCTTATAATGGGGCGACCAGACCTCTATGCTCCTGATGTAGCTGAACTAGAATTTTATAAAGTTGAAGCATAACCTCCTGACTTTTGAGCTAAGAGGCTCAACTAATAAAGTCAAGTATGCCATATGGCTTCTTAACAACCCTATCAACCTGTGTAGCCAGTTTCAGGGAGCTATGAACTTAGACCCCAAGATCCCCCTGTTCAACAACACTTAAGGATCTTGCCTTTAACAGTGTATTAACCCTTTACATTTGACCTACATAGGTGCAACACCGCATTTGGCTGGGTTAAATGCCATCTGCTTTTTTATGCTCATACCAGCAACTGATCTATATCCCATTGTATTCTTTACCATTCTTCGACACTATCCACAACACCACCAATCTCTGTACCATCTACCAACTTACTAACCCACCCATGTACATTTTCATCCATGTCATTTGTATATGAGCTGGCTGGCTGGTGGCGCAGTGACATCAGCGCCGGACTCCAGAGTGAAGGTTCCCGAGCTCAAGTCCAGGTCGGGCCACCCCTGAGCACGCTTTCCATTTGCGCCAGGTTGAATGTTGAGCTAGCCACTCGGCCTCGTAGAAAATACAAGGGTCGAGTCAGGAACACTCATAACGTGACCTAGTTAATCCTGACAAGAATGGCTGAATGTCTGGTACGACACACTTAAAAAAATATATATATATGTGCAGAGGTCCCAGCACAGATCCCCGTGGAACACCAGTAAACACAGACCTCCAGCTAGAATAAGTCCCATCGAGCACAACACTCTGTCTTCCATGAACGATATAGTTCCAAATCCAAACATCCAGTTCACCATAGATCCCATATACCTTAAACTTCTGGATGAGCCTCCCATGAGGGACTTTGTCAATCACCTTGTCACCATCCACTGCTCTACCTTCATCAATCACCTTTGTCAATTCATCAAAAAACTCTGTCAAATTATTAGGACATGACTTGCCCTGCACAAATCCATGATGGTTCTCCATAATTAGGCCGTGGTTTTCCAAATGCTCATAAATCCTATCTCCAGGAATTCTCTCCAGTAATTTCCCTACCACTGACATCAGACTCAACAGCATTAGCTACTTGCCAGTCTTCTGGGATCTTGCCTGAGGCTAGAGGGGACACAAAAATATTGATCGTGGCCCCAGCAATCTCATCTTTTGCCTCTCTCAATAACCATTATGCCCAGGCGATATATCCACCTTAATGCTCTTTAAAGAAGCTGAATACTACCTGTGTCATAAGGCGGTGGCTGGGAACGGACCCAAGTGCAAGACACAGATACTGAAGTACTAGGGACAAGACTAGGATACAGGGTGAGGGCAAGGACATGGACACGAAAAACCAGGAACCCGGAACAGGGCTGGACAAGAGAGCTAGGAGCTCGGGCTTGGACTCCGAGCCAGAGACTGGACAAGGACACAGTACCTGGGTCTTGCCTCTGGCTCGGACCCCAGAACTAGGCAAGGATGAGGCTTGGCTGGCAGGCAGAACGAGGCTGGAGTCTTCAGGCTTGAGGCTAGAGACTAGAGGCGAGGCTTGGCAGGAGGCAGGAGGCTGGAGTCTACAGGCTTGAGGCTAGAGGCTAGAGACTTGAGGAGAGGCTTGGTAGGAGGCAGGAGGCTAGAGGCTTGAGGCGAGGCTTGGCAGGAGGCAGGAGGCTAGAGATGAGGCGAGGCTTGGCAGGAGGCAGGAGGCTAGAGATGAGGCGAGGCTTGGCAGGAGGCAGGAGGCTAGAGACTCCTCCTGGGCAGGGCGTGGATCACCACCTGATGGAGGCAAGGGACAGGAAGGGACAAAACCAACTGCAGGTAACAGCAAGACGGCCTGACTTACCCGACAGAGACAAGGGACAGGAAGGGAGCTAGGTACGGGGTGGCTCCAGGACAAGACTGAAGGCGAGACGAGGCGAGAGTTACCAGCAAGACCAGGCAAGACTTTAGGCAATGCAAGGCGAAACGAGAACTTCAGGCAAGGCGAGAGTTACAGGCAAGGCAAGGCAAGACTTTAGGCAAGGCAAGGCGAAACGAGAACTTCAGGCAAGGCGAGAGTTACAGGCAAGGCAAGGCGAAACGAGAACTTCAGGCAAGGCGAGAGTTACAGGCAAGGCGAGAGTTACAGGCAAGGCAAGGCGAAACGAGAACTTCAGGCAAGGCGAGAGTTACAGGCAAGGCAAGGCGAAACGAGAACTTCAGGCAAGGCGAGAGTTACAGGCGAGGCGAGGCGAGGCGAGGCGAGGCGAGGCGAGGCGAGGCGAGGCGAGGCGAGGCAAGGCGAGGCAAGGCAAGGCAAGGCTTCAGGCGAGGAAACAGAAGGCAGAGGAAGGGATACAAGGAGTAAGGACAAGAACAATCCAGCAGCACGCCCTGGTCCCTGGAGGCATTTATGCAGCCAGTCCCAACGAGCATCAGCTGCCTCAATTAGAACTTAGGAAAACCTGGAGCAAGGTTCGATGGACCGGACCGTGAACTGGAATACGGACTTCACGGACCGGACCATGACAACCTGAAATATTAAGCAAGTATTACCGTCCCTCTCTCAATCAAGACTGCCTTATGGTGACAAAATCATAATTCTATGTAAGAAAGCACAGCAATGCTTGTTTTCCCTCAGGACACTGAAGAAAGCTGGTCTACCTGAGCAGATGCTGGTGACTTTTTACCGCTGCACCATAGAGAGCATCTTAACATACTGCATCTCTGTGTGGTATCTCAGTTGTACAGCAACTGATAGGAAAGCACTTCAGCAGGTCGTCTCTAGCACACAGAAGATCATCGGGACACAGCTCCCAGCCCTGGAGGACACCTACAGCTCTCGCTGCCTAAGGAAGGCTACAAGTATCTGTAAGGACAATACACACCCATGCAATCATCTGTCTGAACTTCTTCCATCTGGCAGACATCATAAGATTTTCTATGCCCGCACTTACAGACTGAAAAATAGCTCTTTCCCCAGAGCTATAATTGCTCTGAACCAATTGATCAAGCATCATCCATGAATTTGTTATATTGCTACTTTTAATCCTGGTTTTATGGCCGTCATGCATCTGAGTTGCCCTTTTGTACTGCTGGACATTGCTTGTACTGGCTGGTTACTTGATTTTATTATATTGTTTATTTATTTTATTTGTTGTTTTATAGCATTGAGCACGAGAGTTGCAAAATCATTTTCACTGTGTTGGTGCATGACAAATTGTACTATGCAATGACAATAAAGGTATTCGATTTAATTTCATTTCATTTCATATTAGAATCATAGAGCCAGTAAAGTACACCACATACAGAGACCCTGCAAATCATCTATTCTGTGCTGCCTACTCCCATCGACCTCCACCAGGAACATAGCCTTCCATACCCCTACCATCAATGTAACCATCGACCTCCACCAGGAACATAGCCTTCCATACCCCTACCATCAATGTAACCATCGACCTCCACCAGGAACATAGCCTTCCACACCCCTACCATCAATGTAACCATCGACCTCCACCAGGAACATAGCCTTCCACACCCCTACCATCAATGTAACCATCGACCTCCACCAGGAACATAGCCTTCCACACCTCTACCATCAGTGTAACCATCGACCTCCACCAGGAACATAGCCTTCCACACCTCTACCATCAATGTAACTACCCAAAATGTTGAAATTGAGCAACATTCTTGTAAATTCTTTCTGTACTCGTTCAATCTTATTTACATCTTTCCTGTAGGTATGTGTCTGAACTACACACAATACACCAAATTTGGCCTCACTAATGGATCTTATACAACTTCAACAGAACATCCCATCTCCTGTACTCAATACTTTGACTTATGAAGGCTAATGTGCCAGAGGTTTTCTTCGCAACCTTATCTACGCCACTTTCAATGAATTAGATGTTCCTGTATTCATGATCCCTTTGTTCTACCAGACTCCTCAGTGCCCTACGTTCACTCAGTAAGACCTACTCTGGTTGGACCTACCAAAGTGCAACACCTCGCACTTGCCAGCATCGAATTTCATCTGCCATTTTTCAGGCTGGTCCAGATGCCATTGTAAGCTATGGTAGCATTCCTCACCACCCACTACACCCCCAACCTTGGTGTCATCTACAAATCTGCTGATCCAGTTAATCACATTGTCATCCAGATTGGTGATTTAGATGATAAACAACAACTGACCCAACACTGATCATTGTGATACTCCACTAGTCACAGGCCTCCAGTCAGAGAGGAAGCCGTCTACTACCCCTACTCTCTGGTTCTCCCATAAAGCCAATGTCTGATTCAATTTACTACCTCATCTTGGCTGCTGAGCAACTGAACCTTCTTGACCAGCCTCCCATGTGGGGCATTGTCAAATGCCTTGCTAAAGTCCATGTAGACAACATCCACTGCCTTGCCTTCATTAACTTTCCTAGTAACTTCTTTGAAAAACTATATAAGATTGGTTAGAGATGACCTACCACGCATGAAGCAATGCTAACTATCCTTAATCAATCCATGTCTATCCAAATACTTATGTATCTGGTCCCTCAGAATACCTTCCAATAACTTTCCCACGACTCATCAGCCTATAATTTCCTTGTTGATTTTCAGAGCCGTTCTTAAACAGTGGAACAACATTAGCTATCCTCCAATCCTCCAGTACCTCAGCTGCCGCTAAGTATGACTTAAATATCTGTGCTTGGGCCCTGGCAAATTCTGCACTTGTCTCCTGCAGGGTCTGATGGAACACCTTTTCATGCCTTGGGGCTTTATCTACCCTGATTTGCCTCAGGACAGCAAACACCTCTTTCTCTGTAATCTGTACAGGGTCCATGGACTTGTGGCTGTTTTGTATTAATCTATGCTCAAAGGTCATCTTCTTTACCCATAATACTCCCAGCATTAAAATACTCACACTTCATATGATCTGTCCCATTGTATCTATTATTTTTCTCTTGGCTCTGACATCTACCTATCCCCCATCACTCCACGTTCTGACCCGATTGTCTTTCCCATCCCCCTGCCCAACTAGTTTCACATTCCCAGATATCAATATCTTGAAGGATCCCAAGATATAGGTGCAATCACAAAAAAGACTTGCCAGTGGCCCTACTTTGTTAGGGGTTACAAGAGATTTGGTATGCCATCAAAGGCTGCTATAAAATTTCTATTGTTGTATGGTGTAGAGCAATATGGCTGGTTGTATCACAGCCTGGGATGGAGGCTCCAATGCACAGGAATGCAAGAGGGTTCTGAGGGTTCTAGACATAGCCAGTTTCCTCATGGGCATAACCCTCTCAACTATTGAGGACATAAGACCATAAGATATGGGAGCAGAATTAGGCCACTTGGCCTATCAAGTCTGTTCCACCATTCAATTATGGCTGATTATTTTTTCACCTCCTCAGCCCCACTCCCTGGCCTTCTGCCTGGATCCTTTGATGTTGTGGCCAGTCAAGAACCTATCGATCTCTGCTTTAAATACACCCAACGACTTGGTCTCCACAGCTGCCTGTGGTATCAAATTCCACAAATTCACCACCCTCTGGCTAAAGATATTTCTCCACATATCTGTTTTAAATGGTTGTGTCCTCTTGTCCTGGACTCCCCCACTATGGGAAAAATCCTTTCCACATCTACTCTGTCTTGGCCTTTCAATGTTCAAAAGGATTCAATGAGATTTTCCCTCATCCTTCTAAACTCCAGTGAGTACAGACACAGAGCCATCAAATGCTCCTCATGTGACAACCATTTCATTCCCAGAATCATTCTTGTGAACCTCCTCTGAACCCTCTCCAATACTAGTACATCTTCTCTCAGACAAGGAGCCTAAAACTGTTCACAATACTCAAGGTGAGGCCTCACCAGTGCCTTATAAAACCTCAGTATCATATCCCTGCTCTTGTATCCTAGACCTCTTGAAATGAATGCTGACATGGCATTTGCCTTCCTCACCACCGACTCAATCTACAAGTTAACCTTTAGTGTGCTCTGCACAAAATCTTCCAAATCCCCTTGCATCTCAATTTTTTGGAATTTCTTCCTATTTGGAAAATAGTCTGCACATTTATTTCTACTACCAAAGTGCATGACCATGCATTTTCCAATATTGTATTTCATTTGCCACTTTCTTGTCCATTCGCCTAATCTGTCTAAGTCTTTCTGCAGCCTTCCTGTTTCCTCAACACTACGTGCCCCTCCACCAATCTTTGTATCATCTGCAAACTTGGCAACAAAGCCACCTATTCTATCATCTGAATCATTGATATACTGTACAGCATAAAAAGAAGTGGTCCCAGCACCAACCCCTGTGGAACACCACTAGTCACTGGCAGCTAATCAGAAAAGGATCCTTTTATTCCCACTCACTGCCTGCCAATGTTCTATCCATGCCAGTAACTTTCCTTTAATATCATGAGTTCTCAACTTGGTAAGCCACTTCATGTGTGGCACCTTGTCAAAGGCCTTCTGAAAGTCCAAATATGCAACATCCACTGCATTCCCTTTATCTATCCTACTTGTAATCTTCTCAAACAATTCCAACAGGTTCGTCAGGCAAGACTTAAGGAAATCATGCTGACTTTGTCCTGTGTCAGCAAGTACTCCATAACCTCATCCTTAACAATTAACTCCAAATCTTGCCAACCACTGAGGTCAGGCTAGCTGGTCTATAATTTCCTTTCTGCCATCTTCCTTCTTTCTTAAAGAGTGGAGTGGCATTTGCAATTTCCCAATCCTCTAGAACCACGCCAGGGTCCAATGATTCTTGAAAGATCATTACTAATGCCTCCACAGTCTTTACAGCTACCAAGGGTGCAGTTTATCTGGTCTGGGTGACTTATGCACTCTTTGGTCTCTCAGCTTTTTGAATAACTTCTCCCTTGTACAAGTAACTGCACTGACTTCTCTTTTCTCACACCCTTCATCACCTGGCACACTGCTAGTGTCTCCCACAGTGAAGACTGATGCAAAATACTCATTTAATTCATCTACCATCTCCTTGTCCCCGTTATTAATTCTACGACCTTATTTTCTAGCGATCCTATATCCGCTCTCATCTCTCTTAATTTTTTTTCTATACTTGAAAAAGCTTTTGCTATCCATTTTGATATTGCTTGCTAGCTTGCTTTCATATTTCATATTTTTCCTTCTAATAATCCTTTTAGTTTCTCTCTGTAGGTTTTTAAGTTTCCCAGCCCTCTGTCTTCCTGCTAATTTTTGCTTTGTTGTATGCCTTCTCTTTTGTTTTTACATTAGCTTTGACTTCCCTTGTCGGCCACGATTGTACAATTTTGCCATTTGAGCACTTTTTCGTTTTTGGAATGCATCTGTCCTGCACCTTCCTCATTTTCCCCAGAAACTCACGCCATTGCTGTTCTACTGTCATTCCTGCCTGCAGCTCCTTCTAATTTACCTTGGCCAACTCCTCTCTCACACCACTGTAATTTCCTTTATTCCACTGAAATACTGCTACGTCAGATTTTACTTTCTCCCTATCAAATTTCAAGTTGAACTCAATCATATTGTGATCACTGCCTCCTAAGGGCTCTTTTACCTTAGGTTCCCTAATCTCCTCTGGTTCATTACATAACAGCCAATCCATTATAGCTGCTCCCCTAGTAGGCTCAATGACAAACTGCTCTAAAAAGCCATCTCATAGACATTCAAAAAACTCACTCTCTTGAGATCCATTACCAACCTGATTTCCCCAATTGATCTGCATGATAAAATTTCCCATGACTATCATAACATTGCCCTTTTGACATGGCTTTTCTATTCTTCATGCATTCATGCATCTTCAAGAGACAGAACATTAAAAAAACAGCATCCATCATTAAGAAGCATCACCATCCGGAACACGCCCTCTTCTCGTTGCTACCATCAGGGAGGAGGGACAGTAGCCAGAAGGCCCACACTCAGTGATACAGGACCAGCTCTTCCCATGTCATCAGATTTCTGAACTGACCAAAAACTCCCTCATTAATTCTTATTTATTTTGTGATCTTACATCTTTGCACTGTACTGTTGCCACAAAACAGGAGTGATTCTGATTCTGAAAGGATAGTTAGAGCACTAACCGTGACTATGTATGGTAAAGTATATGAATGTGTATTTGAAGAGATGTGATCTACAAGACAACAATCCTAGTGCTAGACTTGAATACTATACTGTGTCTTCTAATCTAAACTGTCAACATTCCATGCACTTTACTAATTAACACCATTTTACCAAGATAGAAACATAGAAACATAGAAAATAGGTGCAGGAGTAGGCCATTCGGCCCTTCAAGCCTGCACTGCCATTCAGTATGATCACGGCTGATCATCCAACTCAGGATCCTGTACCAGCTTTCCCTCCATACCCCCTGATCCCTTTAGCCACAAGGGCCATATCTAACTCTCTATTAAATATAGCCAATGAACTGGCCTCAACTGTTTCCTGTGGCAGAGAATTCTACAGATTCACCACTCTCGGTGTGAAGAAGTTTTTCCTAATCTTGGTCCTAAAAGGCTTCCCCTTTATCCTCAAACTGTGACCCCTCATTCTGGACTTCCCAACATTGGGAACAATCTTCCTGCATCTAGCCTGTCCAATCCCTTTAGGATTTTATACATTTCAATAAGATCCCCCCTCAATGTTCTAAATTCCAACGAGTATAAGCCTAGTCGATCCAGTCTTTCATCATATGAAAGTCCTGCCATCCCAGGAATCGATCTGGTGAACCTTCTTTATACTCCCTCTATGGCAAGAATGTCTTTCCTCAGATTAGGGGACCAAAACTGCACACAATACTCCAGGTGTGGTCTCACCAAGGCCTTGTACAACTGCAGTAGTACCTCCCTGCTCCTGTACTCGAATCCTCTTGCTATGAATGCCAGCATACCATTCGCCTTTTTCACCACCTGCTGTACCTGCATGCCCACTTTCAATGACTGGTGTATAATGACACTCAGGTCTCGTTGCACCTCCCCGTTTCCTAATCAGCCACCATTCAGATAATAATGTTTTCCTGTTTTTGCCACCAAAGTGGATAACCTCACATTTATCCACATTAAATTGCATCTGCCATGAATTTGCCCACTCACCTAACCTATCCAAGTCACCCTGCATCCTCTTAGCATCCTCCTCACAGCTAACACTGCCACCCAGCTTCGTGTCATCCGCAAACTTGGAGATGCTGCATTTAATTCCCTCATCTAAGTCATTAATATATATTGCAAACAACTGCGGTCCCAGCACTAAGCCTTGTGGTACCCCACTAGTCACTGTCTGCCATCCTGAAAAGGTCCCGTTTATTCCCACTCTTTGCTTCCTGTCTGCCAACCAATTCTCCACCCACACCAATACCTTACCCCCAATACCGTGTGCTTTAAGTTTGCACACTAATCTCCTGTGTGGGACCTTGTTAAAAGCCTTTTGAAAATCCAAATATACCACATCCACTGGTTCTCCCCTATCCACTCTACTAGTTACATCCTCAAAAAATGCTATGAGATTCGTCAGACACGATGTTCCTTTCACAAATCCATGCTGTCTTTGTCCGATGATTTCACTGCTTTCCAAATGTACTGTTATCACATCTTTGATAACTGAATCTAGCATTTTCCCCACCACCGATGTTAGGCTAACCGGTCTATAATTCCCCGGTTTCTCTCTCCCTCCTTTTTTAAAAAGCGGGGTTACATTAGCCACCCTCCAATCCTCAGGAACTAGTCCAGAATCTAAAGAGTTTTGAAAAATTATCACTAATGCATCCACTATTTCTCGGGCTACTTCCTTAAGCACTCTGGGATGCAGACCATCTGGCCCTGGGGATTTATCTGCCTTCAATCCTTTCAAGTTACCTAACACTACTTCCCTACTAACATGTATTTCCCTCAGTTCCTCCATCTCACTAGACACTCTGTCCTCTACTATTTCCAGAAGATTATTTATGTCCTCCTTAGTGAAGACAGAACCAAAGTAGTTATTCAATTGGTCTGCCACGTCCTTGTTCAATTCACCTGTTTCTGTCTGTAGGGGACCTACATTTGTCTTAACCAATCTTTTTCTTTTCACATATCTATAAAAGCTTTTACAGTCAGTTTTTATGTTCCCTGCCAGTTTTCTCTCATAATCTTTTTTTCCCTTTCCTAATTAAGCCCTTTGTCCTCCTCTGCTGGACTCTGAATTTCTCCCAGTCCTCAGGTGTGCCACTTTTTCTGGCTGATTTGTATGTTTCTTCTTTGGAATTGATACTATCCCTAATTTCCCTTGTCAGTCACAGGTGCACTACCTTCCCTGATTTATTCTTTTGCCAAACTGGGATGAACAATTGTTGTAGTTCATCCATACGATCTTTAAATGCTTGCCATTGCATATCCACCGTCAACCCTTTAAGTATCACTTGCCAGTCTATCTTAGCTAATTCACATCTCATACCTTCAAAGTTACCCTTCTTTAAGTTCAGAACCTTTGTATCTGAATTAACTATGTCACTCTCTATCTTAATGAAGAATTCCACCATATTATGGTCACTCTTACCCAAGGGGCCTTTCACGACAAGATTGCTAATTAACCCTTCCTCATTGCTCAATACCCAGTCTAGAATGGCCTGCTCTCTAGTTGGTTCCTCGACATGTTGGTTCAAAAAACCATCCCGCATACATTCCAAGAAATCCTCTTCCTCAGCACCCTTACCAATTTGGTTCACCCAATCTATATGTACACTTTGTAGATTGAAGTCACCCATTACAACTGCTGTTCCTTTATTGCACGCATTTCTAATTTCCTGTTTAATGCCATCCCCAACCTCACTACTACTGTTAGTTGTACACAACTCCCACCAGCATTTTCTGCCCCTTAGTTTTATGCAGCTCTACCCATATCGATTCCACATCCTCCCGGCTAATGTCCTTCCTTTCTATTGTGTTAATCTCCTCTCTAACCAGCAATGCTACCCCACCTCCTTTTCTTTCATATCTATCCCTCCTGAATATTGAATATCCCTGAATGTTGAGCTCCCATCCTTGGTCACCCTGGAGCCATGTCTCTGTGATCCCAACTATATCATATTCATTAATAACAATCTGCACTTTTAATTCATCCTCATTGTTACGAATGCTCCTTGCATTGACACACAAAGCCTTCAGGCTTGCTTTTACAACACTCTTAGCCCTTATACAATTATTTTGAAAAGTGGCCCTTTTTGATTTTTGCCCTGGATTTGCTGGCCTGCCACTTTTACTTTTCACCTTACTACTTTTTGCTTCTATCCTCGTTTTACACCCCTCTGTTCCTCTACACTTGTTCCCATCCCCCTGTTGTGAACTAACCTTCTCACGCCTAGTCTTTTTAATTTGATTCCCCCCCCCCCCAACCATTCTAGTTTAAAGTCACCTCAGTAGCCCTCGCAAATCTCCCCGCCAGGATATTGGTCCCCCTAGGATTCAAGTGTAACCCATCCTTTTTTTTACAGGTCACACCCGCGCCAAAAGAGGTCCCAATGATCCAAAAACTTGAATCCCTGCTCCCTGCTCCAATACCTCAGGCACGCATTTATCCTCCACCTCATCGCATTCCTACTCTCACTGTCACGTGACACAGGCAGTAATCCCGAGATTACTACCTTTGCGGTCCTTTTTCTCAACTCCCTTCCTAACTCCCTGTATTCTCCTTTCAGGACCTCTCCCCTTTTCCTACCTACGTCATTGGTACCTATATGTACCACAACCTCTGGCTCCTCACCCTCCCACTTCAGGATATCTTGGACTCAATCAGAAATATCCCGGACCCTGGCACCAGGGAGGCAAACTACCATCCGGGTCTCTGGACTGCGTCCACAGAATCGCCTGTCTGACCCCCTTACTATCGAGTCCCCTATTACAACTGCCCTCCTCTTCCTTTCCCTACCCTTCTGAGCTACAGGGCTGGACTCTGTGCTGGAGGCACGGCCACTGTTGCTTCCCCCAGGTAAGCTGTCCCCCCCAACAGTATTCAAACAGGAGTACCTATTGTCAAGGGGCACAGCCACTGGGGTACTCTCTATTAGCTGACTCTTCCTCTTCCCCCTCCTTGCCATGACCCACTTGTCTGCCTCCCGTGGCCCCGGTGTGACCACCTGCCTGTAACTCCTCTCTGTCAACTCCTCAGCCTCCCTGACCAGACAAAGGTCATCGAGTTGCAGCTCCAGTTCCCTAACGCGGTCCCTTAGGAGCTGCATCTCAGCGCACCTGGCGCAGATGTGGCATATATTTGTCATTTTTTCTTTTACCATAGTATTGATTAAGAAATGCATTTTTCTGACTACAGATGCACTAATCCTGCCATGTACATTTTCTCTCCTAAAGTCAATCAAATAAAGTACTTTTAAGTGCCCAATTTAGCAAAATTTCTAAAGAAAATAGATAGAACATGGACTAATGGACTAAGGGCAGGAAGTATGAATTTTACAAAGGAGCATTGGGTAAGGTGGAGCAGAACGGACAAAGGAGAGGCAGTGGATGTCTTTTACTTGGATTTTCAGAAGACATTTGATAAGGTGCCACACATGAGACTGCTTAACAAAATAAGATCCTATGGCATTTAAGGAAAGACACTGGCATGGATAGAGGAATGGCTGAGAGGCAGGAGACAGTGAGTGGGAATAAAGGGGGACGTTTCTGGTTGTCTGCCAGTGTCTAGTGGTGTTCCTCAGTGGTCAGTGTTGACACCGCTACTTTTCACATTGTTTGTCAATAATTTGGATGATGGAATTGATGGCTTTGTGGCAGTTTGTGGATGATACAAAGATAGTGGAAGGGTAGGTAGTGCTGAAGAAGCAATGCAATTGCAGCAGGGTTTAGATAAATTGGAAGAATGGGCAAAAAAGTGGCAGATGGTAAACAGTGTTGGGAAATGTATGATAACGCATTTTGGCAAAAGGAACAATAATGCTGACTATTATCTAAATTTCCAGAAAATTCAAACATCAGAGGTGCAGAGGGACCTAGGAGTCCTCATGCAAGACTCCCAGAAGGTTAATTTACAGACTGAGTCTGTGGTAAAGAAGGCAAATGCAATGTTGGTATTTATTACAAGGAGAATGGAATATAAAAGCAAGGAGATAATACTGAGGCTTTATAAGACACTAGTCAGGCCGCACTTGGAGTATTGTCAACAGTTTTGGGTCCCATATCTCAGAAAGGATGTGTTGTTAATGGAGAGAGTCCAGAGGAGGTTCATGAGGATGATTCTGGGAATGAAGGGTTTAACAGACAGATGTGAGAGCACGGAGGAACATTTGGTGAAACTTCTGAAATGCCTGTTTCGCTGCCGCTGCTACTGTGTGATCCAGAATCTCCGGAGGGGAAGGCCCCAAGTCCTTGGCTTTGCTTGCTGCTCGGCGGCCGGGGCAGGGTCGAAGCGCTCGGCATAGATGGTGCTCAGTGCTTGGTGTTGGAGGGCTGGTCAGAGGCTTGAAGTTTTCAGAGGGACTCAGAGTCAGCTGCGGTCGGGTGCTTCCAATGCATCATCAAGTTTGCGCTGCTTCCGTCTGCGTGAGATGCTGGGGCTATCGGGACTTGAGACTTTTTTTTTTACCGTGCCCATGGTCTGCTCTTTATCAAATTATGGCATTGCTTTGCACTGTTGTAACTACATGTTATAATTATGTGGTTTTGTCAGTTAGTCTTGGTTTGTCCTGTGTTTCTGTGATATCTTTCTGGAGGAACATTGTATCATTTTTAATGCATGCATTTCTAAATGACAATAAACGAGGACTGATTGTCTTCATAATCTAATCTAATCTAACCTAACATATGAGGAGCGTTTGGCAGCTTTGGGCCTGTGCTCACTGAAATTTAGAAGAAAGCAGAGGGATCTCATTGAAACCTACCGAATATTGAAAGGACTGGACAGGGTGGATGTGGAGAGGATGCTTCCTGTGGTGGGGTATCCAGAACTAGCTGGCACAGCCTCAAAATTAAGGGGCAAAATTTTAGAATAGAGGTAAGGAAGAATTTTTTTAGCCAGAGGGTAATGAATCTGTGGAATGCTGTGCCACAGACTATGGTGGAAGCAAAGTCTGTGGGTATATTTTAGGTGGAAGTTGATAGTTTCCTTATCCATCAGGGCATCAAAGGATATGGTGAGAAGGCAGGTGTGTGGGGTTGAGTGGGATCTGGAATCAGCCATGATGGAATGGTGAGCAGACTTGATGGGCTGAATGGTCTAATTCTGCTCCTATGTCTTATGGTCTCTAATATTCTTTGTAAAAATTTTATCTACTGCCCTCATTTCCAATTCATCTCAAAGTATTGCCTCCTGAAATGGCAAAATATTCGAGGACTATTTCCCTCCACCCTTGATGGAATAGGCAGACAAGTTCAGGGTGCAAGTGTTTGGGGTCTAAGACTTCAATCACACACACCCAAGTTCACAAAGAGGGGCCAATATTGCAATTTTTCTCCTTGTGAACTTGCAGTGTTCCTGCCCTCGCATCAGTTGGTGACATGAGACATTGGATTGACCTTTAGGGTGAACCCAAAGTGTCAGACAGTTGCAGAACCTCTCTCCATCTTCCCAGATACTTACATCTACAGAGGCAATGGAGAGAAGGTGAAAGAGCCAGGGAGCCTTGGAGGATTATGAGGGTTAAGTTTGGGACAGGAAACTACAGGCTAGGATTTGAGAACAAGGAATGCTCACTTGAATAGATGAGTGCATGGGAGAACAATAATGTACTGTATACAGATCTGGTCTCCCTATCTACCAATGGTTGCATTTCTTGGGACATCAAAGAAAAGCAGAGCCCAATCACACACAGGAAACTACAAGCTGGATGCAACAGGGGGTGCTCACACACTGCTGGGGTCAGACAGAGGGAAACCCCCTCCACATTCTCCCAGGGAGAGACACAGAATGAAGCTCCTGCCGTAGAAATCATGAGAAGTAGCAGCAACATCAGTTCGAGGACCCACGCTTCTCTGTATTTTATGTATCTGCATATCAATCCTTGCCATTCAGGGAGATTTAAAGTTTGGCATGATGTTACCTTAAAGAACCCACTGAGGTTGAAATTTCCAAGGATTTACCACATCTTGAGGCAGAAAATTTCACCCACCTTTCTTCAGCTGTTGAACAGTAAGCCATTAAAACCAACCTGTCTTTACTGCACACGTGCCTATTTCTGCGTTTATACATCACTCTATTATTCCTCTTCCCTTTCATAACTTGAGTCAATGTCACCTTTTGAAATAACTGAAATCTTTGGTTCAGAGAGCATCATATAATGTTCTGGTCTCCATATTCATGGTCTAGAGCACACTGGGAACACTGTGCATAGTTCTGTTTAGTTTACCTATTACATTGCAAGCCCATGATCTATTACCACAAACTTCTGATGAATCTGAGGACTTCAAATCTTGCTGCCAGTCAGAATGGCCTTGCATTCATGCAGAAAGTTCCACCAAGTACAATCTGAAGCCAGAATAATCTAACTTCATAGGTTTGCAGACAAGTCTTTAGCTCCTGCCTGCAGCCTCCCTGGTTTCTCAGACCACAGCAGAAAACTGGGAGAGTTCAACTGTCCTTGGGATCCCTCCAAATCTGGAACCATCCAAGCTGAGGATTGTACAGGAGAATTGTTAAATTCTCCCATGGGGTTAGTCTGGGAAGTGCCGGATACAGGATTTACATTGTAAAGCTATTGTACTAGGTGCATTGTTCTCATTTCCTGTCTCCATATCCCTTGGTCAGAATGACATGGGGAGCATGGTGCACAGTTCCTATCTCCGTAACCTGGGTCTGACTCACACCCAGTGAACCATGCATGTTTCCAATCTCTCTATTCCCGAGTCAGATTCACACCAGCAGCTCCATGCACAGTTGCTCTCACTGTAACCCCAGGCAAGAACCACCTTGGGAGCATCCTCTCTCTGAATCCCAAAGTTGGGCCCACATTGGGAGCACTATGCAGACATCTGGGAGAAGGTGAGCATGTACATATAGGATAATGGAATATTGTTTGACTCTTCAGCACTCACCCTCTCTCTCCCTCTCTCAGGAATGCACCTACCAATCACTTTCAAAGGTCCACCAGCCTTGAATCCGTACCCAATAAGAAACTACAGAAAGCTTAGAAACATAAAAAACCTACAGCACAATACAAGCCCTCTGGCCCACAAAACTGTGCCGAACATGTCCTTACCTTAGAACTACCTAGGCTTACCCATAGCCCTCTATTTTTCTAAGCTCCATGTACCTATCCAGGAGTCTCTTAAAAGACCCTATCGTATCTGCCTTCACCACCGTTGCTGGCAACCCATTCCACACACTCACCACTCTCTGCGTAAAAAAAACTTACCCTTGACATCTCCTCTGTACCTACTTCCAAGCACGTTAAAACTGTGCCCTCTCGTGCTAGCCATTTCAGTCCTGGGAAAAAAGCCTCTGACTATCCACACGATCAATGCCTCTCATCATCTTACACACCTCTATCAGGTCACCTCTCATCCTCCATCGCTCCAAGGAGAAAAGGCCGAGTTTACTCAACTTATTCTCATAAGGCATGCTCCCCAATCCAGGCAACGTTCTTGTAAATTTCCTCTGCACCCTTTCTATGGCTTCCACATCCTTCCTGTAGTGAGGTGACCAGAACTGAGCACAGTACCCCAAGTGGGGTCTGACCAGGGTCCTATATAGCTGCAACATTACCTCCCGGTTCTTAAACTCAATCCCACGGTTGATGAAGGCCAATACATCGTATGCCTTCTTAACCACAGAGTCAACCTGCGTAGCAGCTTTGAGTGTCCTATGGACTCAGACCCCATGATTCCTCTGATCCTCCACACTGCCAAGAGTCTTACCATTAATACCATATTCTGCCATCATATTTGACCTACCAAAATGAACCACCACCACACTTATCCGGGTTGAACTCCATCTGCCACTTCTCAGCCCAGTTTTGCATCCTATCAATAGCCCATTGTAACCTCTAACAGCCCTCCACACTATCCACAACACCTCCAACCTTTGTGTCATCAGCAAATTTACTAACCCATCCCTCCACTTTCTCATCCAGGTCATTTATAAAAATCACGAAGAGTAGGGGTCCCAGAACAGATCCCTGAGGCACACCACTGGTGACCAACCTCCATGCAGAATATGACCCATCTACAACCACTCTTTGCCTTCTGTGGGCAAGCCAGTTCTGGATCCACAAAGCAATGTCTCCTTGGATCCCATGCCTCCTTACTTTCTCAATAAGCCTTGCATGGAGTACCTCATCAAATGCCTTGCTGAAATCCATATACACTACATCTACTGCTCTACCTTCATCAATGTGTTTGGTCACATCCTCAAAAAATTCAATCTGGCTCATAAGGCACAGCCTGTCTTTCACAAAGCCATGTTGACTATTGCTAATCATATTCATAATCATTTGGGCACAGATCTCCCTCAACATCATCAATGGTCAGTCATATTACTGACAGCTCAAACCTGAGCCCAAGGGTGAGCATAATTGCAGCGGATATCGAGTGTCAGTGGCTGGATATGGACACCAGGAGCTTCATCCTCACTAGTGTCTCCAAGGTGGGTGGAAACACCTTTGATGGGATGCACTGTCCATGTGAAGACCCCAGTTAGGCTTAGGCCTGCAGCTGATCCACATTGTCGTCAAGCCCACTTCATTCACTGATGGAACTTTAATTAGACTGATCTAGATCTCAGCCGGTGGGGGTGACCCACCACCCTGATCACCCATGGAGATGGAATGAGGCCTAATGCCTGAGCCTAGGGGATGTGGCCCAAACAGGCTCTTGGGACCAGCAAGTGAATATGAACTGTTTCAATGGTGAAGGGTTGAACCAGCTAGACTCACCTCCCTAATACCCCACCAAGATCCCCATACTCACACTCCTCGCCCCTTCACAATGGTTGACCCCTCCATACTTCCCACCCTGATGCAGGATCCTGACCCTGAAGGGCTGAGTAACTCCCAAAAGTTGCCTAAAGCACTGAACTCCCCAGTGGACACATGAGACTGCCGGTAGCAGACTCTGGAGCAACACGAGATGCTGGAGAGAGAGGGAGGGGTGTAGGGCTGGTGTCAGTTAAACAGGCAGAGGACTATACAAGGCAGAATGGGACGGGGCCACAGAGAAGAGTTTAGCAGCTGGAGAGGTTTGCAGTTAGGGAGCTGTGTACGGGTCAGGGGTGGGGGTGGTTACAGAGATAGGGTGGGGTGCAGTAAGGTTACAGTACCTTTGTGTTGCTCTACACTCCAATATCTGATGTCCCCCATGCGTCACCTGGATGAGGTTTCAGGGTACGTGGAAACTCAATAAAATAGACCAAACTCAACATAGTTTCCTTATGGGGAGATCTTACTTGACAAATCCGCTGAAATTTGAGGAAGTAACAAGCAAAATAGACAAAGCAGCATCAGTGATTGTTGTTTACTTTTGAATTCCAGAAGGCATTTGACAAGGCACCGCACATAAGTCTTTTGAGCAGGAAAGGTATTGATATGGACAGAATGGCTGACTGGCAGGAGGTAAAGAGTGGAAATAAAAGGGGTGTCTGACAGTGACTCATTGTGTTCCACAGGGGTTGTTCTTGGGTCTGCTACTTTTGACGTTAGATGTTAATAACCTGGATGATGCAATTGAAGAAGGCTTTGTGCCGAGTTTTTGGATGATACAAAGATAGAAGGAGGTGCAGGCAAGTGTTGGGAATCAGGGAGTCTGCAGAAAGGCTTGAACAGGTTAGGAGAGGTAGCAGAGAAATGGCAGATGCTAAAGGGATTCATTGCATTAGAAGAAATAGATCACTCTTTAGATTAATGTAATATAAAACTGTATATGTAACGAAACATTCAATTTCTTTTTAAAAGGCAATATTCAAATGAACATGCCATCGCAATAACGTTTGCTTGATTTTTTCTTTTTTTTAAAAAATAACAGTCCATAACTAACATCACAATACTAAAGATTCAGTCTTTTGGGTGGTGCTCTGTTTCTTTCAGCAGAGCACCTCTGGACCTGTGGAGTGACATCAGGTTTAGCAGGTGTCTTTCTCTGGCAACTTCCTCTGTTGCAGGCGTCCCGTTGCTATTAGTGACATCATCATCACTGAGAGGCAAGTCCAGTGGATGCATTGTGTCCGTCTTGTTTGATGCAGATGAACCAGGTGTGTTCTTCAGCTGAGCAACCAGTATCAGGTCCATATGACATCTCCATGTATGATCTCCAACATCCATCAGTGGTCCAGTTCTTGTAGCTATCCTACCGGGTGTCCACTTGTCTTCTCAGTAATGCACGCTAGGCCTTCCTGTCCAATCTCAAAACTCCTTTCTGATTAACATGGTAACTGGATGAACCATTTATTCTGCACTTTTCTGTCTAGGTCTGGTTTCAGGAGGTCTATGTGAGATCTCAGATTCCTGTTCATGAACGGCATTGCAGGTGTTTGATCTGTCATTGCATGAACAGAGTTCTGACACGCAAAAAGGAAGTTGCCCACCTTGTGCTGCAGGGAAATGTTCTCCTTGTCCATAGCTTTAATGGACTTCTTGAAGGTTTGGACAAATCTTTCAGCTAATCCATTTGTTGTTGAGTGGTGAGCAGCTGACTTGAAATGTCTGATGCCATTTTTCTTCATGAATAGTCTGAATTCCTCTGATGTATTATGGTCTGTTGTCACTCACAATTTATTCAGGTAAGCTATTTCTGGCAAAGATAGTCCTCAGAGTGGAAACAGTCTTTTCTGACGTGGTTGACTTTATTGCTATGACTTCAGGCCACTTCAAATGAGCATCCACAGCAAACAGAAATATGGAGTTCATGAATGGCCCAGCACAGTCAATATGCATTGTTTGTCACGGTGAAGACGGCCACTTCCATGGATGTAAAGGTGCCTGTAGAGGTATATTTTGAACTTTGTGGCATCCCAAACAGCATTTGGCCACGTTTTCAATCTGTCTATCGATTCCCAGTCACCAGACATAGCTCTGGGCAAGGGTCTTCATCTTGACTGCACCCAGGTGACTGTACTTCATTAAAATCTGTGTGGATGAGTGTGTGCCCACAGAGACTTAGTGTACGTTCCCAAACCAAAAGCCAAGGATGAACCAGGAGGTACATCATCTGCCGAAGGCTAAATCTGTGGTATTCAAGGCTGGCGACCCAGGCCTGTACCAGAACAATAGTAATGATTTGCGGAGGGCTATTTTAAGGGCAAAGGGACAATTTCGAACGAGGTTGGAGGTGACATTCGATGCACAGCAACTCTGGCAGGGTCTGCAAGACATTACTTCCTCCAAAGCAAAACCCAATAGCATGAATGGGAGAGATGTTTCACTACCAGATAAACTCAACGACTTCTATACGTGCTTTGAAAGAGAGAACACAACTACAACTGTGAAGATCCCTACTGCACCTGATGACCCTGTGATCTCCGTCTCAGAGGTCAATGTTAGGCTGTCTTTAAAGAGAGTGAACCCTTGCTAGGTGGAATGTCCCGATGGAGTACCTGGTAAGGCTCTGAAAACCTGTGCCAACCAACTAGCGGGAGTATTCAAGGACATTTTCAACCTCTCACTGCTATGGGCAGAAGTTCCCACTTGCTTCAAAAAGGTAACAATTATACCAGTGCCTAAGAAGAATAATGTGGGCTGCCTTAATGACTATCACCTGGTAGCACTCACATCGACAGTGATGAAATGCTTTGAGAGGTTGGTCATGACTAGACTGAACTCCTGCCTCAGCAAGGACCTGGACCCATTGCAATTTGCCTATTGCCACAATAGGTCAACGGCAGACGCAATCTCAATGGCTCTCCACACGGCTTTAACCACTTAGACAACACAAACACCTATGTCAGGATGCTGTTCATCAACTATAGCTCAGCATTTAATACCATCGTTCCCACAATCCTGATTGAGAAGTTACAGAACCTGGGCCACTGTACTTCCCTCTGCAATTGGATCCTCGACTTCCTAACCGGAAGACTACAATCTGTCCGGATTGGTGATAACATATCCTCCTCCCTAACAATCAACATTGGCATACCTCAGGAGTGTGTGCTTAGTCCACCATTCTACTCTCTATATACACATGACTGTGTGGCTAGGCATAGCTCAAATACCATCTATAAATTTACTGGCAACACAACCATTGTTGGTAGAATCTCAGGTGGTGATGAGAGGGCGTACAGGAGTGAGATATGCCAACTAGTGGAGTAGTGCCACAGTAACAATCTGGCAGTCAACGTCAGTAAGCTGAAAGAGCTGATTGTGAACTTCAGGAAGGGCAAGACCAAGGAACACATACCAATTCTCATAGAGGGATCAGAAGTGGAGAGAGTGAGCAGCTTCAAGTTCCTGGGTGTCAAGATCTCTGAGGATATTACCTGGTCCCAACATATTAAAGTAGTTATAAAGAAAGCAAGACAGCAGTTATACTTTACTAGGGGTTTGAAGAGATTTGGCATGTCAATAAATACACTCAAAAGCTTCTATACATATACCGTGGAGGGCGTTCTGACAAGATGCATCACTGTCTGGATGGAGGGGCTAATGCACAGGACCGAGAGAAACTGCAGAAGGTTGTAAATCTAGGCAGCTCCATCTTGGGCACTAGCCTACAAAGTACCCAGGACATCTTTAGGGAGTGGTGTCTCAGAAAGGCAGCGTCCATTATTAAGGACCTCCAGCACCCAGGGCATGCCCTTTTCTCACTGTTACCATCAGGTAGGAGATACAGAAGCCTGATGGCACACACTCAGCGATTCAAGAACAGCTTCTTCCCTTCTGCCATCTGATTCCTAAATGGACATTGAATCTTTGGACACTAACTCACTTTTTTTAATATACAGTATTTCTGTTTTTTGCACTTTTTAAAAATCTATTCAATATACATAATTGATTTACTTGTTTATTATTATTATTATTTTATTATTTTTTTCTTTTCTCTCCTGGATTATGTATTGCATTGAACTGTTGCTGCTAGGTTAACAAACTTTAGGTCACATGCCGGTGATAATAAACCTGATTCTGATTCATACAGATTCTCGAACACTCTAGTGCACAGTTCAGAAGGAACCACAACACGAGATCCACACATTAGCGTTCTTTGACATACAGTTGGTCTCATCTCACTGAGGACTGAAGAAACACAGGATTACCATGAGCTGTCCATCCTTGCTTGGTGATGGCATTGACTTTTAACAGTGTTGGGTCATTCCTTGTTTCTCTTCGTATTTCAGAATTTGTTACTAGCCGCTGGTCCACCAATGCCATGTGGAACACATCTGCTGGGTCACAGAAAGAAGACTTTTCTTCTTCAGTTGTCAACAGTGGAAGACATGATAAGCCATCCATGTCGCTGTGTTGTTTGTTACCCTTGAACTGTATATCATAGGAGTGGGCTCCTAGGAATAGTGCCCAACATTGTACCAGGTAGCAGACATCACTGGGATTCCCCTCCTGGGATTGAAAATGGACACAAGGGGCTGGTGATCTGTCACTAGAGTAAACTTCTGTCCATAGAGGGTGTGGTGGAACTTCTTTATTCCCGATACTAGACTAAGTGCCTCTTGTTCGATTCGTGTGTAGTTGTGTTCTGTGCTTGTCAGTGATCTTGAAGCAAATGCAATTAGACATTCAGATCCATCTTTCATAGTTCGTGACAAGATGGCATCAGTGCCATAAGGGGACACATCACACACGTCAGATGGGCAGAGATGGGTCATAATGTGTGAGTAGTTCATCTGATGTTATTAGTCTCTTTGTTTCCTTCAATGCTCTGTCACATCTTTCTGACCATTTCCACTTTGCTCCTGTCTGTAACTGTGTGTTCAATGAGTGCAGCACTGTAGCAATGTTTAGGAGTTTACCATACCTGTCACATACCCTGTGACAGGTTAAAGAACCAGCAGAAATGGAAAACAGCTAGAGTCTGGTATTGGTGTTAACATAAGCTATTTTTATTAGTAACTACATAATACAGTCATATATTACCAGATAAATCAAACAAGTTAGCAGTGTAAGAGTATACATGTGTGCAAATATAACTCCCAAACTGTTGAGTTTGGGGGAAACAAGGCTTAGAGTCTTGATATGGTAAAGTATGAAAGTTCAGTTCAGTTTGTGGTATTGAGTTGAGTAGTGATGGAGAGAGAGAGATATTTGTAATCCAGGGTAGATGTCGAGAGAAGGCAATTATGTCGATATTCAACAGATTCCATGACAGCAATACAAAATAACAATAGTAGTAGGTTTTATCTCCGAAATTGTTCCACTCCACACACAAAATATCACCGACAGTGATCTTCAATGAATATCCTTTCAACACAAGTGGTACCACACCTGAATTCAGCTACAGGTCCTTCCAAAGTGGTGGCCACAGGATACTCAAACAGAATCCACATATGGATTATCGCCAACAGTAGCTAATCACTAAGGGGATCCTATTCAAGAGAACCAACCCCAAACACACAATGTGATAACCACTTATCCAGTTCCACAACATACGAAATAATTCCAACAGTGATTTGCCACGGGGGTGTCTTTCTTCAGTGAACTACCATCCCCAAACAAAGGTAACACACAAGTGGTATTCACAAAGGTACTCCCCTCACCAAAGAATCCACTCTTGTGGATTAACTATGTGACAGTCACACCTTCGTATTCGAATGGAACCCAAACTCACCCGTATGGGCTACTTAGAAGAGAGAGAGTCCAAACAGTGACCTCTTAGTTACTAGGTTTCTTCTGTTTCAAACCTTTCTCTCCCCTCTTCTCTTCCTTTAAAGTGACCGAATGTGACCACAACAAAGGGGACTTCTGTGGTGGAATTATCAACCCAGGCGAGGGTTGGACGCTAATAACTCCCCACCAATCACACCCTTTTCACACTGTGAGATCCACTGATTGATTCACCTGACCGATCTTCCAAACACCCACCTTTTTGTGGCATAACAAAGCTCATCCAGTGTCCAAAACCATATGTCTGTCTTTCTGTCTACCAGCTGAACTTCTACTTATCTCAGCATGCTGAACATCAGCTGTCCATCAAGTAGCTCCTCCTTTCTCTCTCTGTAGGAACACAGAAGCTGGCAGTGTCCTTGCAGAAGTGTAAACATGCTGCAGAGAAACCATAACACCATCTCAAAGCGGACTTCACCTCTCTCTCTTAATAACAAGGTGCTTGTGTTGAACAACACTCTCTCTCTCTCTCTCTTTTAAAGGTATAGTCCATAAAAAATATGACCCCTAGGGGTACATAACATACCCAACTATGACCTGGGTTGTGACACATTTTCCGGTTTGGATGCCTGCAGCACTGCTTCAGTTTTCTTTTGTTACTTGTGTAAGCCATGCTTGTCAATGACATATCCACAATATGAGATTTGATTCTCAAAGAACTCACATTTCTCTCTCGCTGTGTGCAGACCATACTCACTCAGCTGGTAAGCACTTTACCAAGGTGCCCTCCATCATTCTTGCTGAACACAATGGTGTCATCAAGGTAACATTGGGATATCCTGGGATATCTTGGAGCACTTGTTCCATTGTTCTTTGCCAAACAGCTGGAGCTGATACGATGCCAAAGACAAGACGATTATACCTTGGAAAGAATTCCAGACTCCTCCAAGCTCTGCAGTCCAGCATCCACTTTAGGATGTAGTGCGTAAGGCACTGGGCATGTTTTACGGAATCTTGGTGTTGCTGTTTCATCCAGTTCAATTCTAGCCTTCATGCCTTTGAATTTACCAATCCCCTTCTCAAACACTTTCTCATTAGCATTGAGCAATGGGCCATTCTCTGGTTAGTGCTACTGTTGGGGTTGCAATTGCCTGTTGATGATACACTGAGACCTTTGATTGAGTGCCAATCTAGTTGGATTTTTCTCAACCATTGGGGTCCGGAAAATGCTGGCCCTCCACTTTTCAACACATAAAGCTCCAACTGCTGTGTTTGGCCTCTGTACATCACACTTACTTTCAGTTTGCCTTTGGGAGACACCTTTTCACCTATGTAAGTCTTTACCATCATTGAGGTCTTTTCTAATGGTAGCATATTTGACTACAGTCTGTTGTAGTCACCCTCTGAAATTATAGATAAAGCTAACCTGGTATCCAGCTCCATTTTCAGTTTTACACTGACACATCTATTGTGATGCATGTGTTGTGATCTGCTTCAGTAATGTGAAATAGTTCTAGGTATGACAGCTCATCATTGTCAGATTCTGTGTTGTCTGATTCAGTTTCATATTCAGTCACTTTATGCACTTGTTTAGTTTTGTGTTTGAAACTTTTCAGTTTGTGTGGTTTTTCTCTTTGGTTGTGCTTTTTGTCAGACTTGCATACTCTCTCTATGTGACCTTGTCTGTGACACTTTCTGCAAATGTTTTCCTTGAACCAACAGTAATTTGCATCATGGGAGGATTTGCCATATCTATAACATATTTGGCTTTTTGCACCAATCAGGGCCATGTTGTTCATTTCACATCCTAAACTCTTTTTCTGTAGCTCCTCCATATCCTTTGCTGCAGTCTCGAATGACATTGCATTGGTCAATCCCCGTTCGAAGGTTAGGTCTCTTTCTGACAGTAGGCTCTTTTGAGCACTTTCACTATGCATGCCACATACAAACCTGTTGCTTAATTTCCTGCGGAGCATCAAGAAGGTTCACCTCTGTCCCAGGATACTGACGGACCTTTAGCGCTGTACCATTGAGAACATACTCACCAACTGCAGCTCAGTGTGGTATGGCAATTGTCCCGTATCGGACCGCAAAGCACTCCAGCGGGTGGTGAAAACTGCCCAGTGGATTATCGGCACCGAATTGCACACCATTGAGAACATCTACCATAAACGCTGCCTGGGCAGGGTGAAAAGCATCATCAAGGATGCATCTCACCCTAACCATGGACTTTTTGCTCTCCTCCCATCCGGTAGGCGCTACAGGAGCCTCCACTCCTGCACCAACAGGCTCAGGAAGAGCTTCTTCTCTAGGGCTGTGACCCTGCTGAACCTCACATCACAGCACTAAGCAGTATTGTATCCATATTGGACTGTCTCAGTAATTTGATATTTGTATGCTAAAGCACTTACTTTTTATTTGCAGTTATTTTGTAAATAATACTATTCTTTTGCACTTCTGGTCAGATGCTAATTGAATTTCATTGGCTATGTATCTGTACTTGGCACAATGACAATAAAGTTGATCTAATCTAATTAATGCATCAGAAAGTCCATCTCCAAAGTTGCAGTACTGGGAAAGTTCGCACAGTACTGCAATGTATTCAGAAATGATTTTATCCTTTGACTGATTCCTTTTGCGAAATCTAAATCTCTCAGCTATTACTATCAGTTTTGGGCTCAAACAATTTTGTAAAATTGCAACTATTTCATTGAACATCTTGCTTGCTGGCTTTTCAGCAGTTACTAAGTTGGGTAAAAGTTTTATGTTTTAGCACCCATTAAGCTAAGGAGTGTGGACACTTTCTTTTCCTCATCCACGTTGTTCATGATACAATACAGTATATCCCTCTCCGTATATGATTCCCAGTCCTCATTAGCACTATCAAATCTGCCAACTTTCCAAACTAAGGCCATTGTCACGTTATTTTCACTTCAGCTTTGGTAGTTGTGCATCTCTCACTGTGTACTGTCACTCACACATCCCTGTGTTAGCATCCGTGACTACCTTCTCTGTACTGGTTCACTCTTTCAAATCGCTGTTTCTCTCCCTTCCTTCGAGTTCTGTCATCTTGTAATTGTTGGTATAGATGGCAATATTCACTGATATTCAGATTCCTACTGTTGCCAATTTGTTGTGTCTGTACAACTACATATCGAATAAATAAAGACACACACTCAGAGGCAAAGTTAACTTGTATGTTCACTTTGCAAAGATAGCAACAAATCAATGTGCATGGGTAAGAAATTCATCAATAATTAGTGCTAAGGGGAGTCACTGCACTAAGAAATAGATCGGTATACTACATTATGTATCCACTCAAAGGGGATGGTGATGGACTTCCTGAAGATTACACCTGCATTGCTGCCCGTTACTATTCATAATGAGGATGTGGATGTGGTGAGGACTTACAAGTACCTGGAGGTGCATCTGGTTACCAACATAGAGGCTGTGTACAAGAAGGGCCAGAATCACCTCTACCTCTTGAGGAGACTGAGATCCTTTGGAATATGCAGGCCTCTCATTTACATGTTGTACATGATGAGGTTGTATAAGGCATTGGTGAGGCCGAATCTGGAGTATTGTGTTCAGTTTTGGTCACCAGGAAGGATATAAATAAGGTTGAAAGAGTGCAGAGATGGTTTACGAGGATGTTGCTGGGACTTGAGGAACTCAGTTACAGAGAAAGGTTAAATAGGTTAGGACCTTATTCCCCGGAGCGTAGAAGAATGAGGGGAGATTTGATAGAGGTATATAAAATTATGATGGGTATAGATAGAGTGAATGCAAGCAGGCTTTTTCCACTGAAGCAAGGGGAGAAAAAAACCAGAGGACATGGGTTTAAGGGTGAAGGGGAAAAAGTTTAAAGGGAACATTAGGGGGGGCTTCTTCACACAGAGAGTGGTGGGAGTATGGAATGAGCTGCCAGACGAGGTGGTAAATGCGGGTTCTTTTTTAACATTTAAGAATAAATTGGACAGATACATGGATGGGAGGTGTATGGAGGGATATGGTCCGTGTGCAGGTCAGTGGGACTAGGCAGAAAATGGTTTGGCACAGCCAAGAAGGGCCAAATAGCCTGTTTCTGTGCTGTAGTTTTTCTATGGTTTCTATGTCCTACCAGTCTGTTGTCACCAGAACAACCTTCTATGTGGTGGTGTGCTGGGGCAATGCCATCAACACGGGTGATGCTAACAGGCTCAATAAACTGATTAGAAAGGCTGGCTCTGTTTTAGGAGTCAAACTGGATACACTGGAATCTGTGGTAGAACAAAGGACCATACAGAAAATCCTGACAATTCTGGACAATATTTCCCACCCTCTGCATGCCACTAAAAGCTCTTTTAATAATAGACTAAGACAACTGCACTGCTCCAAAGAGCACTATATGAGGTCATTCTTACCCTCAGCCATTTGGCTCTATAATTTATTTTTTATTCTTTCTACTTCTCTTCTGAGATTTATATCTGTGCATTTGTAATGGTACTGTGACACTATAATTTCCTTTTAGATTAATAAAGTATCTATCTTTCTTCTCCAATGCTGAGAAATTAAACACGCTGGAGTCTAGAAGCTGGAGGTCAGAACTGAACTGAATTGACTGCCTGGCTTGCTGGCGCATTTGTGCTCAGCTGAAAAGCAGGATGCATTTCACCCTAGGGATGTTTGGTGGAAAGATAGTTGCTCATTGATTAGAATGGGGTTGTCCATGTTCATTCAAAAATGATAAATACCGTCAGATTTTTTGTTCAGGTTGTTATTTTACTTTATTTGTGTTTTAATTAATTTACAGTAGTTTAAGGGATTTTAAATAAATATTGTCTCAGCTCATTTTAAAATATTTCTAATCTTAAGTGGTGTGCCATAAACCATATGGTGTGCTGCAGGTGATGAGATGCCACTTGTGAAAATGTTACGGAATCCTGGCCCATGGCACAATGTGCTCAGTGGTTGCTTTTTTCCAGGAGAAACCCAATGGTTTTTTTGATTGAACATGATCTTGCCTGTTATTTTTGAAGGTCATCAAAACTGTTGATCTGTAAGTGCTCCCCCCCAACAGATACTGGTAACATTTGTGGCTTGGGCTTCAATTAATGGCAGATGTTAAAATTCGTTCAGATGCATTGATGGGACTGGTTATTTGTTTTAAAATATCTAATCGTTGTAATTAAAAACTTCAAGCACTTGAATCTTACAGTTCCTCAAAAACAAAATTCTTGCAGATTACGCTAAATCTGTAATTTGTAGATTTTTATATGAAGGCTGATTAGTATCAATTTAGAGTGTTAATCTAAGAGTTTTAGAATACTTGGATAAATATCTTCAAATTATTATGTTCATACATTATTTGTCAAATAATGTATGAACATAACTGTTTAACCAGTAGAAGGTGAAACTGGAAATACTTGTGTGATCCAGGCTGGTACTTGCTTTCTGTTTACAGTATTTACTGCGTTGTTATTAAAATTTGTCGCAGATGGAGGCAAACTTCAACTTGCACTTGTGTTGCATTAGTTTTTGTTATATGCCTGTAAATATCTATATACAGTAGATTCCAGTTAATTAGGCCATCAGTTAATTGGGGTAGCCAATTGTTAGGGACAACTCTTAAAGAACAAAAAAACAATCAAGGGAATAGTCAGGATTCTCTTCATTTATTTGGGACACTATGCTGCTTAATTGGTAAAGGAGGCTGTTGCTGAGATTTCTAACTTGTGTCAGCCATATGTAGTTATGTGGGCATTAAAACACAACACCATCCTTAAAAAGAGAACAGTTTTAAAATCGTGTCAGTTATGTTTGTTTGTGCAAAGACCAGTGATTCTTGTCACCAATAGCTGACAAGAAATAAGCAGTAAAACAATTCTGAACCGTTTTGCTTACTATAGTTTCAAGCATTCAGGCTTGGAGATGCCAGAAACGGCTGGGAGTGAAAATGAGACAATTTCACTACTTCGACAAGTTACGAACTATGAAGCATTTGAAGCTATCTACAATCATCATGAATGTTATAATGAAGATGAAGATTTGGAGGATGAAGTCACCAAAAGCATTGAATGAAGGCAGCCGTTATCTAAACTAGTTGTCGGTGCTAATTTTGTTCATTTATAGTCAATCAAAAGAACACACAGCACACACAGGGTGAATTCTTTGATTGATAACTATTATTAGCTATGTTTTTATAGTACTGTAAGAGTATTATTAGTGTTATAATTTGTTCTGTATTCATTTAAATACATAATTGTTACTCAGTGAACAGTAGATTATCTTTTTTATGTTTTTAACCATTTCCATGAAAGTTCGGCTAAATAGAGCAAAATGTACTGGTTCCGATGTGTTCCAATCAAACACAATCCAATTAAACTGTACTACTGCATATACTGTGCCTGTAAGAAGTCTTCACTCCCCCCCCCCCCCGAAGTTCTAATGTTTTGCAATATTGAATCACAGTGGACTTAATTTGGCTTTTTTGACACTGATAAATAGAAAAGGCTCTTTCATGTCAAAGTGAAAACAAGTTTCTACAAATTGGTCTAAATTTATTACAGTTATTAAACACAAAATAATTGATTACATAACTACTCACCCCTTTCAAGTCAGTATTTAGTAGATGCATCTTTGGCAGCAATTACAGCCTTGAGTCTGTGTGGATAGGTCTCTACCAGCTTTGCAATTTTTCCCCATTCTTCTTTATAAAACTGCTCAAGCTCTGTCAGATTGCATGGGGATCGTGAGTGTACTGCCCTTTTCAAGTCCAGCAACAAACGTTCAATTGGATTGACATCTGGTCTTTGACTAGGTCACTCCAGGACATAAACTTTGTTGTTTTTAAGCCATTCTTGTGTAATTTTGGCTTAATGTTTGGGGTCATTGTCTTGCTGAAAAAAAATCTTCTCCCGACTTGCAGTTCTTTTGCAAACTGCATCAAGTTTTCCTCCAGCATTTCACTGTATTTTGCTGCATTCATTTTACCCACTACCTTCTAGGGCCTGCTGCAGTGAAGCATCTCCACAGTATGATGCAGCACAATCATGCTTCATGGTAGGGATGGTGTGTTTTTGATGATGTGCAGTGATTGGCTTATGCCAAAATAGCATTTAGTCTGATGGCCAGAAAGCCCAATTTTGGTTTCATCAGACCATACAACCTTCTTCCGAGTTTAGAGTCTCCCTTCTGGCAAACTCTAGCCGAGATTTCATGTGAGTTTTTTTCAACAGTGGCTTCCTCTTTGCCACTCTCCCATAAAGCTGCGACTGGTGACGCACCCGGGTAACAGTTGTTGTATGTGCAGTCTCTCCCATCTCTGCCACTGAAGCTTGTAACTCCTCCAGGGTTGTCATAGGTCTCTAGGTGGCCTCCCTCACTGGTCCCCTTCTTGCACAGTTACTCATCTTTTGAGGATGGCCTGCTCCAGGCAGATTTACAGCTGTACCATTTCCTTTCCATTTCTTGACCACTGACTTAACATTCAGTGGGACATTCAGTGACTTGGAAATTTTCTTGTATCCATCTCCTGACTTGTACTTTTCAATACCTTTTTCACAGAGTTGCTTGGAGTCTTCTTTTGTCTTCATAGTGTAGTTTTTGCCAGGATACTGACTCACCAGCAGTTGGACCTTCCAAATACAGGTGTATTTTTATTACAATCAACTGAAACACCTTGACTGCATGCAGGTTATATCGATTTAACTACAAACAAGAGAATATTTGCAGATGCTGGAAATCCAAGCAACACTCACAAAATGCTGGAAGAACTCAGTGGCCAAGTATCATTTATGAAGAGGTGAAGGGTCTTTTCCATAGATGCTGCCTGGCTTGCTGAGTTCCTCCAGCATTTTGTGTGTGCTTCATTTAACTAATTATATGCTTTCTAAAGCCAATTGGCTGCACCAGTGATGATTTGATGTGTCAGATTAAAGGGGGTGAATAAGTATGCAATCAATTATTTTATGTTTTATATTTGTTTTTAATTTTGATCACTTTGTAGAGATGTGTTCATTTTGACATGAAAGAATCTGTTTTTGTTGATCACTGTAAAAAAAAAGCCAAATTAAATCCACTGGATTTAATGTTGTAAAACATGAAAACTTTCAAGGGGAAGGGGTGAATACTTTTTATAGGCACTGTATTTCAAAGCACTTATAATGGTTAGTAAACTAAAAGCCTCTTAATGTCAAGAACATAATGAATATGCCCCGTACTCAATATATATTGCCAATGGGACACACTCAATTACCTGTGCAAAAATCTTTGTATCCCCATCCCATACCCCTGCCCATCATTGACCAGTCATCTTTCTGTAGAAAATAATGGATTTATTACAAATCTAATTTTTTTTCTGCCAAATTGTATATAGTGAAATCTGATGTGTAACAGTTTTTAAAATAATTTTTGATAACCATAAACTGTATCCAGTTTTCTAAGTGGCTTAATTTTCTGCACAGATCGGAAACTTAAGCAATATTTGGACTAAACTTTATTGCAGTTAGGATAATGCTTTTGAGCATTTCACAGCAATCTGTATAGTGTGGGGCCACTCATTTCCCATCACTGATTAATAAAAAGAATGCTAAATCATTTGTTTTCGTAAGGGTATTGGAACTGGTACATGTAATTATTTCCTATTTCAAGCAGACATTGCCAAGATCAAGCCCATCCAGACCACACATAACATAGATACAACATTACACAATCGATAGAGACTGCAGGGTGCTGTAAATCTTGAGCTGCACGCATAAAATGCTGGAGGAATTCAACACATCTGGCGGCATCTATGGAGAGAAATAAACAGCTTGGAGTCGAGACCCTTCATTAGGGCTGGATAGGAAGAGCGCAGAAGCCAGAATAAAAAGGGCGGGGGTGAGGGAAGGATTAGGTGAGTCCAGGTGATGTAGCAGATACGTGGGTGGTGGAGACTCGAGGGAATGATGTGAGAACCTAGGAGGTGATAGGTGGAAGAGATGAAGGGCTGAAGAAGGAAACTGACAGCACAGCACAGCAGATAATGTCATAGAGTTATAGAACTGCACAGCACAGAAACAGACCTTTTGGCTGATGTAGTAGGTGCTGAACTATTAATCTACCTAGTCCTATTAACTCACATCTGGACCATAGCCCTCCAAACCCTCCCATCCATGTACCTGTCCAAATTTCTCTTAAATGTTGAAATTGAACCCGAATTCAGTACTTCGGCTGGTAGCTCGTTTCACCCTCATGTTCCCCTTAAACATTTCACCTTTCACCTTCAACTCCTGCCCTCTACTTCTATTCGCACCCAACCTCAGGGGAAAAAGCTTGCTTGCATTTACCCTATCTGTACCCTTCATAATTTATTGTAATAAGAGGAAGGAGATGGGGAAATGGAGGGAGGTCACGAGGGCAGGGTAGTGGAGGAGAAAGGTGAGAGGAAAACCAGAATGAGTGGTAACAAAATGGGGAGAACAGAGGGAGTTAAAGAAATTGTTATTCATGCCATCACGTTGGAGACTTCCAGGACAGAATATGAGGTTTTGCTGCTCCACCCTTGCTTGGCCTTTTCGTGGCAGTAGTGGAGAATGTGGAAGGCATGTTGGTTGGGGAATGGGGAGTGGAACTGAAATGGCCACCTTGTCGTTGAGGTGGACAGAGCTAAGGTGCTTGATGAAGCAGTCCTCCAATCTGCATTGGGTTTCTCCACAAGTAATACAGGTGACCCTACACCTCCTCCCTCACCACCATTCAGGGTTCCAAAAATTCCTTCCAGGTGAGGCGTCACTTCAACTGCAAGTCTATCAGCTTATTTATTGCATACGGTCTTCCGGGTGCATCCTCTACATTGGTAAGACCTGACACAGATTGGCTGACCCCACTTGTATTTCTCCCCCTGCTCCCACCTTTTTACTTTGGCTTCTGTCCTTTCCTTTTCAGAGTCTCGTCCCAATACATTGATGGCTTATCCATAGATGCTGCCTGACTGTTCATTGAGCATTTTGTGTATGTTACACTATTAGATCAACTTTAACCCAATATGAGAACATTTGGACTGATTCCAACAGTAGTTGTCTAAAAACTACTTTCTGTTAGCTTGGCAATCAGTCCTTGTTTTGCAATGGGAGACTATATGCATTAAAATGCAGAAAGCAGATACAGCACTGGTATTTATGTCACAACATCAACATAGCAAAGAGTCTTAGGGACTTTGCAGAAGAGTTATTAAATGAAACATCAACAACTACATAAAATAATAACAACAAGCGATGTATAATATTTCAATAGAAGATGTCATACGAGGGTGATGAAATTTAATAGAGATTGAAGGCAAATATGCTAATATGGGATAAAGAATAATCGGGCTATCTAAACTGATTATTATTTCTTCTCAATATTTCTCCAAACCAATGTTCATTTAATGATGACTTCAAATTTTAAAACCAGGATGTTCCACGGATGTTGCATAAAAATGGATCAAACCGTACTGATGCTATCTATCATTGACATAAATAGCATCCGGGCTCAAGGTTGGACTGATTATAAAGGGCCTTTTAACCAATGACTGGCTAACATGTAACTACCATTGACATAAGATGTTGTTCCACTTCACTGCAGCAGATTTATCATTGTGATTATTACAGATGTTATTATAGATGCAAAAATGTTAAAGTGATATACTTGTAGATACTAATGTAGATAATTGCACATGGTGTTAGATTCTTCAGTATATACTTCTATATGTGAATAAAGTGCAGTATTAGCATTGCTTTTTCTTCTGCTTCCCATCAAGCAATTTTTCCCAAGCAAGAAGCAGTAATTATACCTATATTAATTTCTATAATTGATCTCAAGCAGCCTCCCTTCCAACTAGTATATTAGCAATAAAATACCATTGTATTGGGGTCATTTCTTAAGAACCTAGAGCAATTTGCAGTTAATGAGATGTTAATAAATTATCGTTAGGTGGAAGTTTAAAATTCTTTGTCCAGGATAAATGCACTTTGTATTTTAAATCCTGAACTTCCCATCTTCTTTCCCCCTTTTTCAAATAGCTCTATTACACCTTAGTTTAATCAGATGCCAATTTTTGCTTTACAGGTGTGTAGCAAACAACAGTCTAAGCATAGAGCTTAATAGCTACAATACTCAGCTTCTCATGCAAGATTAGCAAAAACAAAACTTCTATGCCTGCGCATATTCAGAAAACTGTTCTCAAAATCCATCTGCTGATGAAATAATAAGCAGAGCCATTTATTTTTCATAGCAGGATAGCGAAGGAGGAATTTTCTTCTTGAAATTTATATAACTCTAGTTAAAACAGCCGTGCTTTTTTCTTCATATCATTTCTTTTCCATAATGCAAGCCGATTAAATTCTTCTATTGTCAATCCAAATACCCGATAGAATTCCTCTGGAGACAAATGGCGCTGGAAAACAAATGTAAATACTGTACTGTATCAAAATACTTATTTAACAATCATAAGCTACATACAATAAAAACAGAATATTTTTGGTAAAATTGCAGTTTTATCCAATCCTATTCTGAGCTGGTGTCATTTTTTTTAACTTCTAGCTACTAGCCTGTGATGCATCTGCTATACATCTGCTATACATTTCCAGCAATTTCAATATTTAGAATTGATGTTGGATATCTGATATTAAAACAGAAAATAATACTTCTGCTTCTCTATTTTTGTTTCAGATTTCAATATTTAATTTTGGACTTTCATATTTTCAGATTAACTCTGTTGAGGCAACAATTACTGCATATGGAATCAGTACAATAACATCATCATAGTTTACATATTGAATTTGAGCCTCTAAAAGCAAAGTTACTACAACTGCTACAGGGTAACCAACATCACACCTCAGCCAAACAAGAGGAGCAGGTAACCAACATAAAATGTTAGTGATGGTGCTCTGATTTTACTGTAAAGGAGGCAGTTCTTATGAAATGGTGCCTCATTCCTAAAATGTTAAAGATGAACGAAGTGTGCAAAACGGGGTTCAATAGAAGGGTATTGTACCCTTGATATTCTAAACAAAAACCTCAAAATATTGAATATAAAACAAAGAAATAGTCTACTAAATGAAACTGAACAGTGGTGACAGCATGCAACCTGCTCCAACACATCATTTTCAAAACCTATCATCAGATAAGGTCTTAGGTATCTTAATTTTTAAAAAAGCAATAGGTGTGCAAATACACATCATGGCATCATATATGTCATGTGGTCCCAATGTTTATGGGGTGCTGGGTTGGGATTTTTGGGCAACCATCAGTGGTTACCAAGAAACCTGACAATGCAGATTCATAGGCCACAAGAACCCACTGAAATTAATGGCTAGTGAACCTTGTCCAACATGATCCATCCCTATGTTTTCTAGAGCTTGAAATTGTTTTTGGAATGCAGTTATTAATGGATACAAGTAATTTTAATCCTTATTGTAGTTAATAACTTTGTTTTAAACCCCAAATACTGCAAACCTTCAAAATAAAATGTTACAAGTTTATGTATTCAAACCAGGTTAGAAGCGATAACTTTACAATTCTAATTATTCCACTGCCCGAATTAACCATTAATCTGACATCACAATTCAGATGCTGCACGTTCAGAAATAGAAATGCAAAGACCTGTGACTAGTTAAAATGAAATCTATTAGTTATAGAAAGACTAACTATATGTATTATTAAATATAACAGCATAACTATTGTCGTATGATGTTATTGAATTTAGAGTCAATGGAATGCCAAATTTGGAAAAACACTTATGACTCCAAACTTTTTAAATTTCTTTGAGTAAGTTAAACTTACACAAGTTATGGTTAGTCACTGTCAGTGATTGAACCACAAAATTTCTTATATTACATTGACCATAAATGTTAACATAGACTGAAGTTTGGCTGTTTACATTCAAAGCTGATTCATTATCTTCTCCCTTGTCTGAGCTTTTTATTGACAGTGTTTCAATAGTGTTTATACTGGAACTATTCCTTGGGGCCTTTGCAGACCAAGCTGGGACCTAGTTAATACAAAGCAGATTGATATTGATAACAAAGGCCCAGCATGCACAGCTGGGGTTGTGTTTGGTTCATGGTTGACAGCTTTCTCTATCTTATTTATATTTTATTCAGATTGGTTCCAAATTAAGTGAAAAGAAAAAAATTTACATTGAACTTACAAGTTCAAAATCTGATAATATTTCATCTAAAATTTCAGCATGATCTACTTTCAAATTATTGCAGACTTTTATGATTCATCTGTGATGTACAGTGTTCTCTTTAATCTTTGTAAAGTAATACTGAACACCAAATCTGTTCACATTACCAGTTGTTGCAATGCAGATGATGCTATGAGTAATACAAGTCGCTGAAATCAATGTGATTACTTTTTCAAATGGTAAGCAGTAGTGACAGTTTGGGAAATTGTTTGAATTAAGTTTACTACCTATTAATGTTGGATATTGCATATTCATTATCCAATTACCAATCACCAGTCACGTCAAGAAAATAAATAGAATGATTTATATTAAAAGACCTAAGTAAAGTGCTGGAGGGAGGAAAAATTGGTATTAATCCTCATCCATATTCAAATTGAGAAATTAAATTGTAACAGTTTTAAGTTTCCACTACAGTATATGCACAAAATATTAACATGAGGAATTAGTTCACACATATTTTCCCTTGTACTGTTTTAGTTGGGGAAAATGTGAAGGAAAATAAATGGATTATACTTATGTTAGACAACAGGAATTGCAAATTAAATGCTCATGCACAAATGTTGTAGAGATAATTTCAAGAGAATAATCACTCATTAACATGAGATATTGATATTGTGTTCTTAAACAAGCTGAAAATAAGCATGTAAAAATATTGGTACACTTCCATTTCTGTTGTCAGTTTTATTATATACATTAGTTTACAAGTTCTGGGATTTGAGGCAGAGTTGGAGGGCTTCATTCAACCGTTTAAGGGATGACTTTTTGGAATAATCAAATTAGTTTTTAATTATAAAATGATCATTTAGAAGCAATAAAAAATTTATAATTTCATTGTAGTCAATTTGGGAAATCAAGTATTCCCTAATGTTTACTTGAAAGCATTTCCTGGATAAACAGACTTTCTTTTCAGGTGAATGTGTCAAAGAATATGGAAGATAGCTAAATGGACTTACTGTCCAGATTACCTCTGATCTGATTGAAGGCATAGCACAGGCATGAGTAAAGAGTAGCTGCATTTTTTAGGTGCTAAGAAGGTACGGGCCTTAAAAAATTATTCACCCCCTTTAGAAGTTTTCATGTTTTGTTGTTTTACAACATTGAATCACAGTGGATTTATTTAGGCTTTTTTTTGTCACTGATCAACAGAAAATGGCTCTTTCGGTTCAGAGTGAAAGCAAATCCCTACAAAGTGATTTAAATTAATAACAGATATAGAAAAAAGAAACAAGAAAATCTACAGCACAATTCAGGCCCTTTGGCCCACAATGCTGTCCCGAACATGTAGTTGCGTTAGAAATTACCTTGGGTTACCCATGGCCCTCTAAATATAAAGCACAAAATAATGGATTCACACCCTTTGTCAGTATTTAGTAGATATTAGATTGTATGGAGATCATGAGTCATCTGCCTTTTTCAAGTCCAGCCACAAATTCTCGATTGGATTGAGGTCTGGACTCTGACTTGGCCACTCCAGGACATTAACTTTGTTGTTTTTAAGCCATTCCTGTGTAGCTTTGGCTTTATGCTTGGGGTCATTGTCTTGCTGGAAAATAAATCTTCTCCCAAGTCGCAGTTCTCTTGCAGACTTCATCAGGTTTTCCACCAGGATTTCTCTGTATTTTGCTGCATTTTACCTTCTACCTTCACAAGCCTTCCAGGGCTTGCTGCATTGAAGCATCCCCACACTGTGATGCAGCTACCACCATTCACGGTAGGGATTGTGTTTTTTTGATGATGTGCAGTGTTTGGCTTATGCCAAACATGGCATTTAGTCTGATGGCCAAGAAGCTCAATTTTGTTTTCATCAGACCATACAGCTTTCTTCCAGCTGACCTTAGAGTCTCCCACATGCCTTCTGGCAAAATCTAGCCACGATTTCATGTGAGCTTTTTGAACAGTGGCTTCCTCTTTGCCACTCTCCCATAAACCTGTAACTGGTAAAGCACCCAGGCAACAGTTGTGATATGTGCAGTCTCTCCCATCTCAGACACTGAAGCTTGTAACTCCTCCAGAGTTACACAGGTCTCTTGGTACCCTCTCTCAATAGTTCCCTTCTTTTGCGGTCACACAGTTTTTGAGGATGGCCTGCTCCAGGCAGATTTACAGCTGTGCCATATTCTTCCCATTTCTTGATGATTGACTTAACTGTACTGCAAGGGATATTCAGTGACTTGGAAATCTTCTTGTATCCATCTCCCAATTTGTTCTTTTCAATAACCGTTTCGCAGAGTTGCTTGGAGTGTTCTTTTACCTTCATGGTGCAGTTTTTGCCAGGATACTGACTTATCAGCAGATGGACCTTCCAGATACAGGTGAATTTTTACTACAATCAATTGAAACATCTTGATTACACACAGTGATATCCATTAAACTAATTATGTGACTTCTAAAACCAAATGGCTGCACCAGTGATGACTTGGCGTGCCAGATTAAAGGGGGTGAATACTTATGCAATTAATTATTTTGTGTTTTATATTTGTAATTAATTTAGATCACTTTGTAGAGATCTGTTTTCACTTTGACACAAAAGAGTATTTTTCTGTTGATCAGTGTCAAAAAGAGCTAAATTAAATCCACAGTGATTCAATGTAAAACAATTAAACATGTAAACTTCCAAGGGGGATGAATACTTTTATACGCACTGTACATCCTTGAATTTCTAATACCATCATTCTCTGTATCTATGATAGCTTTTTCAAATTCATCCCCCTATTACTATGAGGCAACTTGCTGGGAATCCTGTTTGAACTGTTGCTTGAAATACCAGCATAATAATATTAATGGAATTTCATACTGTAGACCTGTTCAGATCTGGCTTCTGTCTGACAAAACAGATTACATTATTTTCCATCAGTTATAGGAAGTTGACAATTTTCATTTTACTTTCCAAAATTAATGAAATAAAGTAATATCAATATATATTGGGTAATGAAGCATGTACAATACCTGCCTCTTAATTGATTCTACGACGAACATATCTCAAAACAGTACCGCAAACCGTTATAACGGCCTTGTGAACAGTAACCACTGATGAAACCTCCTTTTGGTTTGGAGCATATTTTAACAATAAAGGCAGAAGCTCTACAACACTGCATACAATACAATCTTTTTTACAATAACATTTTGTTTTACTGATTTAAAGTACATACAGTAGTTTTCTTGGAACAGGAAATTATGACATCGCTTTTTTAAGATATTGGTCAAGATACAGCTGACGAAACACTAATATACTTAATCCAACAATATGACCATATTTGGCTAGTAATTTTTTTTACAAAAGGATATGTAATGATTTCCTTTAATGCCTGGGGCATACAATATAAGATCAGGGAGGCTATGCTGGAACTGCATATATGACTCATCAATCTAAAACTTGAGACCAGGTAGGATTCTGGTAACCACATTACAAGGCAGAATGTGATTACACTGGAGAGAGGACAGGTGAAATTTAGGTTTGGGAAATTGTTGTCTCTAAGGAAAAACTCGTTTAACTTTTTCTTCTGGAATTGATGAAACAAGGAGTGCTCAGGAGAAACCAAAATGTGGTCACAGAAAGAAAACTTTATACAGACTGTTGTTAGAGGCGAGGATTAAACCCAGGTCAATGCACTGTAAAGCAGCAACTTCCAGAACTTAAACCTTGGGACCATGGACCTGGTGTTAGGAGACGAAATAAACTGTGTAGCTCTATCACAACTGGCATATACCCAGTAGGCTAAATGATCTTTGAAAAATATTTCCATGATTGCATTTCTGATCAGAATACACCAGCTGATTTAAAGTACCTACATGAAGTAAATTTGAAGTACTTCCCTTACATGAAGCAAAGCAGCAATACTGGTTGTTGAAATGTTATTCTGTCCTGATTCTGCTAATTTCTGAGATTATGTCAACCACTGATGATCAGCAAGAACATTAAAGAATTGAATAGGTAGTGTTATTCTCTTTAATGCTGAAACCCAGTCTCAGACATTCATGTGAATCGTGTAAATTCAAGTTCCAGACAATCAAAGTAGAATATTGAAATTACATAAAAATGTTAAAGAGTGTTTAAAAGCACTATCATTAATAATTTTCAGAACAAAGTTCTACATGATACAAAATATCTGAAACTAATGGGAAGGCTGACAAGTTGGTTTGTATTTGCAGCATCTTCATACCTCAAACTATAACAATTTGTGTATTAAAATGCACTCAAATTATGAAAAAAAAGTTTGTTGGTGAAAGCTGTAATTGTTTACCACAAGCATTCATACCTCTAGCCTGGTCCTGTCGACATCCTTTGGTAATTTGACACGAGCTTTCATTGTAACAGCTAATGTTTCATAAGGGTAAATCTGTAACAGGTAAAAGTAACTTAACAACAGGATATCAGCAGTATGCCAGACGTTCAAGAGTATCACGTGGCAGAAGTGAGTGTAGTTGTTGTTACTAAGGAGAAGGTGCTTGGAAAGCTGGATGGATGGACAGAAGCTAGATAAGACACCTGGACCAGGTGGATGACACCCCAGGGTCCTGAAAGAGCTAACTGAAGAGATTGTGGAGGGACTTGTAGTGATCTTTTGAGAATCACTAGAATCTGGAATGGTTCCAGAGGGCTAGAAAACTGCAAATGTCACTCCACTCTTTAAGAAGGGGAGGGGGAAAATTGCAGGAAATTAGAGGCTAGTTAGCCTGACTTCAGAGGTTGGGAAGATTATTAAGGATGAGATTTCAAGGTACTTGGAGGCACATGATAAAATAGACCAAAGTCAGAATGGTTTTCTTAAGGGGAAAGATTGCCTGACAAATCTTTTGGAATTCTTTGAGGAAATAACAGGCAAGACAGACAAAGGAGAGTCAGTGGATGTTGTTTACTTAGATTTTCGGAAGGCATTTGACAAGGTGCCATGAGGCTGCTTAACAAGATAAGAGCCTATGGCATTACAGGAATGATACTAGCATGGATAGTAGATAGGCCCACTGCAGGAGGAAAGAGTGGGAATAAATGCAGCCTTTCCTGGTTGAATGCTGGTGACTAGTGGTGTCCCAGAGGGTCAATGTTAAGACGGCTTCTTTTCAATAATTTGGATGACGGAATTGATGGTTTTGTGGTCGAGTTTGCGGATGGTATGAAGATAGGTAGAGGGGAAGGTAAATGTTAAGGAAGCAGGGAGTCTGCAACAGGACTTAGATAGATTAGGAGAATGGGCAAAGAAGTAGCATATGGAATATAGTGTAGGTAAGTGTATGGCCATTTACTAAAGTAGAAGAAATAAAGGCGTACACTATTTTTCATATGCTGCTTCTGTTTCTTTTTGCAAATGGTCTTGGGAGTACTCATGCAGGATTACCTAAAGATTAACTTGCAGGTTGAGTCAATGGTGAGGAAGGCAAATGTGATATTAGCAATCATTTCGAGAGGACTAGAATATGAAAGCAAAGATATAATGTTGAGGCTTTAAAAGGCGTTGGTCAGACCACAATTGGAGAATTGAGAGCAATTTTGGGCCCCTTATCTAAGAAAGGATGTGCTAGCATTGGAGCAGATTCAAAGGAGATTCACAATAATGATTCTAGGAATGAAAGGGTTAACTTATAAGGAGCGTCTGATGGCTCTGGGTGTGTACTCACTGGAGTTTAGAAGAATAATGGGGAATTTCACTGAAATCGAATACAATAAGGCCGAGATAGAGTGGATGTGGAGAAGATATTTCCACAAGTGCGGGGGTCTAGGATCGGAGGGCACAGTCTCAGCATAGAAGGATGTTCTTTTAGAACAGAGATGAGAAGGAATTTCTTTAGTAGAGGATGGTGAATCTGTAGAATTCATTGCCACAGGTGGATGTGGATGCTCAGTCACTTGGTCTAATGAAAGCAGAGGTTGACAGGTTCTTGAATTGCGGGGCATGAAAAAATTACTGGGGGAAGACAGGAGTATGGGGCTGATAGGAATAATAAAATCAGTCATGATGGAATGATGGAGCAGACTCAATGGCCCAATTCTGCTCCTTTGTCTTTTGGTTTTATGGTCTTATAATTGGAATATTAAAACACCTGCATATCACGGTTACAGTATCTTTCCATTTCTAATGCAAAGTTTAAAATCTGGAAGGTTTTAAAGCTATAGAAGTACGATTGAGTCCACTTTATTGTTGTCCAATCACCTTTATATTCTTTTTTCATTCTTGCCAAAATAAGACATTGTTTTGATGTGTGGAATGATTCATCTGTCACTTCTTTTTATTATTTATCTAATTATTCTGCAAATGAAGTATGACTTTATAAGTATCTACCTTAAACAATCTGCCGACCGAAGATTCAATTCTTTCTGAAATTCACCGTGAATGTGGGTGTGTGTCCATGTCTAATGTAAAACCTGGTGAAGACTGCAGACAGGAAATTGTCAGAGGAGGATAAGCAGAGGAATTCAAGCATAAGGAAACCATCAGTATAGAAGATCAGTGATGGCAACAAAAGGGACTTCTATGTTTAAGGTAGTTGTGAGTCTAGCAAAAGTGAGATATTTAAAGGAATGGGAAAATGAGTAGTAGAGAATGGAAAAATCATATGTATTAAATGTCAGAGGAATAAGAGAATAGAATGAATGGGAATGACATGGCGCCAGTGTAACAGTGGGGGAAGGGGGAATGAATTGTATTGCTAGAAGTGTAGCTTTGTTAAAGTTGTAAAGAGCTACGCCCACTTGAATATTTTAATCCAGCACAGGGGCTATGATTTATGCAATGTAGTATGGTGAGGTAAAGCTGAAGACCAAGTATGAGGTTAAACAAATGGACAAAGCGATGGAAAAATAAAATAGACAGTTGGGAAATTAAAACAAATGTGTCAATTTCTATGAATTGCTTTTAGCATGAGGCAAATTATTTTCACTTTGTCTTCTTTTTCTTTACACAGCCTCTGTTTATCAGGAATTGCAAGCAGCAGCAGGAAAACACAGTTTTCTGAGCTAATTTCTAGGTGCATGGGTACACTAATTTCTGTTTTATCCTCTCTCATAGCATTGGTGACATCAAGAGATCATTCCAGGTAATTAATACCTTGGTTCTTTGCATTACTGGAGGTCAAATGTCCATGTTAAATATTTCTGTAATTCAGTGCGTTATTGAATTAAACACGGTTGATGAAAAAACAAGATCATAACCTGGTCAGAGGCAGCTGGTGTATGGAAACTGGGAACTTAAAAGGAGTGGTTAACTTCTTACCTTGTATTCTGTAAAGACAAGAGTAAAATAGAAAAGGTTAATGAAAACCTAAACAGCTTTATTTATGGATTACAATGTGATTTTAGTACTGGAAATGGTTGCTCACCTCTCATTCCCCAGCTGGTATCACGAGTTGATTCAAAGTCTGAAGTCTAAAAGGGAGGAAATTATAAATAAATATTAGGAGCTTTATATAATGAAAAAAATACAATGATTTTAACTATTATTATATGATAAATATTCTTTGAATATACAAAGCTCTATTGAGAGCATTTTTTTAATTATTAAAGTTGCCTGACACCTATTTTTAAAAATAAATAAAAGCCCCTTGGTTATATTAAGAACAACGCTCAATTTAGTTCAGCTCCGAAGTTTCTCTTTCTATTTCAGATCTCCTTTTGTGGCGGGTTAATTTGTTTGTCTGCATCCATCAATATGCCATTTATCATATGTGTAGGTGCTGTCAGGCCTAACTGGTAATGGCAGCATGGAAATATTTTCACAGGCTTTGGCTGAGTAAATAGCAGGCAACTTTGTGGCATCTGCTGGGATAAAACTACACTTAAAGTGCAGCACTTAGCTGGCATAGCCAATAGTAGTACTAGCAAGCTGGAAATCAAACTCACCTCCATGTCCTTCAGGAAGGCTGTAATACATGAATGCCGAGTTGAGGCTGAGGTAGTAGATGTTGAACAGGGACACTCTTTTTACAACAAGCATATGCAGCTCATTTACACTTTGGGGTTCAAGGTGCTGAGAAGCTCCAATGGTTGACTGCAGACCAATCCAACAAAAGGACTTCACACATTTATTTTTGCTTGACTTCTTAGTGCTTTTTAAAATTTGGCTTTTGACTACTAGTGGATTGAAATACCTTTGAAATCTTTCATAATGCTGAAGAGATTTTACCTCTTTAATGATTCACACTTTTGAAATTTCAGTTATATATTATAGCTCCCCACAAACAATATGTTGCTTATAATATTTTACTTCCCTCACTTTACAGAATGTGGACAGGATAACAATCAAAATTAGAATTTGGCCTCCTCCGGTACTCCATCTGGCAATTTCTCAATCTTGTTTGCCAGGACAGGGAAGAAAAGCATCTGCTGATTAGATCATCTGCCAAATGTACTAATTAGGTTGGATTTTGTAATGTTAGATTGAGCTCTGAGTAGGGGAGCATGGGCAACTTCTCTTCCAGCAGATGTGTTAAGATAATGAATGTAAAGATGGCTTGTGTGTTAAAGTTTTTAAAGTTTTGATTTCCCACCGGACAAAGGAGGAAATGTTGGACTTTACAGCCAGAGCTCCAGGACACCAGCATGTCTCTATCTCCCCATTGTGTGGGTCCTTAACAAATTTCCTTTCTGGAACAATTTTCAGCTGTGTTCTGTCACATTAATACACTGAATGTGTATTTCTGCCATACACCTCAAACAGGTATCTAGAAAACACAAGAAAATCTGCAGATGCTGGAAATCCCAGCAGCATACACAAAACGTTGGAGGAACTGAGCAGCCCAGATAGCATCTATGGAAAAGAGTAAACAATTGACTCTTGGCTACTGAGCCTGGGGAATCCGTTTCTACTGACAGGAGAAGGGGCAAAGGCGGGTTACTGGTGCCTTAAAAGCAGTCACTACGGATAGATGGGGCTCGTCAGCCGTGGTTGGCAGCACACCTAGAAGGAAAACTCTGATCTCAAACCTCCACTGCCTTACGGCTATACCCACACATAGGGAAGGTTTTGGGAGTAAACTCTGAAGGAAAAATCCAGAGCTGGAGTCCCTAAGGCAGTCCTACGTTGAGTTCAATGCTGACTGGAAACTCCTGCGACATTTCTGGTACCAAACTGTAATGGTCTCTGCTGTTCCTTTGGGTTCATCAGATGCATGGAGAGAGGGAACTTGCTACATGGGTAACAGATTGCTTTCCGTATCGTACTGCCCAGGCTCGTGTAGCTAGACAGCTAGGACGCAATATCCATGGTCAACTCTAATTGACGGAGGCTTTCATTCCATTGTGTGGTTGCTCAGCCCCTGCCACATCCCGATCCTCCAATACATCAAGTATAAAAGTGACCGAGAAAGTGCAATGCAGGTAAACAATAAAGTGTAAGATCATAACAAAGTTTATTGTGAAGTTAAGAATCCATTTTAATCATACAAGAGGTCCCTTCAAGAATTAGGAATCTGAATTTTTAAAAAAAAAATCTGGTATTCCACATCCCTGTATGTGTGACGTCTTGATTAATCTATGAAAAGGAGAACATTTCAGACAGTTGGTTCTTGTCATAGGATAACTTTTCACAAGACCAGGCCCTTGAACTCAACAAGTCTATGCCATCCTTTTGCCATCTGTACTAATTCTTTTTGCTGTGACATGTCCTCGTCCTTCTATGCTTTGCCTGTTTATGTGCCTGTTCAAATGTTTCTTAAATATTGTGATTGTATCTGATTGCACCGCCTTCCCTGGTAGTGAGTATGAGATATCAACGACTCTGTGCATAGAAAAAAACTTGTATCTCAGATCACACTTTAAACTCCTCCCTCTCACCTTAAATCCCTGCTTTTATGTTTTGATATATCTACTGTGTGTAAAAAAATTCTGAAGATTTACCATAGCTGTATTTGTTATACTGTTATACACTAATCAGATTACTGCTCAGCCTCCTTTGCTTTAGAGAAAAAAACACATTGTGACCAATCTCTCCCCATAACTAAGGCCCTCCAAGCAATATTATGGTGAATCTCTTCTTCACTCTCCCACTGCAACCACATCCTATTTATAGTGTGGTGAGCAGAGGTACACAAATTCATCTGTGTGGTCTGACCAGTATTTTGTAAAGTTGCAACAAAACACCCCAATTTTTATATTCTATGCCCTGACCTATGAATGCAAGTATTAAGTATTCAGCAGTTAGAGGATTATGAGAAAATAGAAGGCATTCATTCAAATGAGAATTGGTTGTCAGTTCTAATGTAAATTGCAATCAGTAATCTGTTTGAAATTAAAAGAAGAGCAGGAGATGCTCAATAGATGTGGTTTGTAACCCAACATGAATATAAGATGTCCTTGTATGCATCAGCCAAATACAAACCGTTTGTACTTGACAATGGGGCTGTGTTAACTGCCGTACATCAAAGCAGGCATCAGCTAAGATATTCTGTATTATTGTGATAAAGATCAAGGACTGATAAGGCGTTCTGGAAAGATAGCTGTGTGTGCTTGGACACAGTGGTCACTCCAGATCCAACCAAAGGTGTATTTGTTTATTCTGTATGTCTTCTTTACAATCACAAGTCGCTGCTGGATATTAAGAACATCAAGTACTGCAGGACTATCCTATCAGAGACTTGCTTGATAGTGACGGATACTGCATACCATTGTTGTGAAGTCCCCTAGTCTGGATACGTGTCGTTGTGCCAGGTAGGTCCGTGGTCCAACAATTGGTGTGAATGATTGTCTTGGACATTTTTATTAGGATTGCAAGACCCTGTTAGACATTGATAACATAAAATACTGCAAGTCTGGTTCATTGGAAGGACCGATGACGTGGGAGCTGCATTGCTTCAGTTGTGATGAGGACTAGGCCAAGTCTGCAGGATCACCCGCTGTAGCTGCCCAGGAGAGGAGACGCTGAAGCGCCATGAGAGAACCTCTGTGTGGCACACTGGAATCTCCAGTGGTTGGGAGCTAGCCCATCAGTGCTGTCCTCCAGTGTTTGTCTTGTGGAAGAATAAGATGGACCAGGACAGTGTCCCATAAATCTACAGTCATGTCACTCGGGGACTTGGGCTACATAAATTTTTGTGACTGTATGTCTTTCTGAAATTATAACCTTATGTGCTATTTGTGTAACATGCTATGTGCTGTTGGAAATGTGTTTTGCACTTTGGCCCAGAGGTATACTGTTTCATTTGGCAATATTCGTGTATGGTTGAACGATAATTAATCTCTGCTCCATCCACCAAAAGTGGAATTTCCCAGTGGTCAAACATTTCATTTCCTATCCCCATTCCCATTCTGAGAGGTCAGTCCATGGCCTTTTCTTCTTGCATGATGAAGCCACACTCAGGGAGAATAAGCAACACCTTATATTCTGTCTAGGTAGTCTCCAACCTGATGGCATGAACATTGTGTTCTCCTTCCAGTATTTTCTGTACCTCCTTCCCTCCCCTTCCCTCTCCTTCTATTCCCCACTCTGGCCTCTTCTCCTCATCTGCCTGTCACCACCCCCAACCCCCCGTGCCCCTCCTCTTCCCTTTCTCCCATGGTTCACACTTCTCTCCTATCTGATTCCTACTTCTCTAGCCCTTTACTTTTCCCACCCAACTGTCTTCACCCATCACCTAGTCCTCCTTCCCCCCAACCCCAGCTTTTTACTCTTGTGTCTTCCCTCTTCCTTTTGAGTCCTGAAGAAGGGTCTTGACCCAATAGGTCGACTGTTTATTCATTTCCACAGATGCTGCCTGATCTGTTGAATTCCTCTAACATTTTGAACGTGTTACTCTGGATTTCCAGCATCTGCAGAATCCCGTGTTTATTGTTACATACCAGCTAAAATTCTATTTAACTCTTAATTCCTTCATCTCAGTGGTTGCTACACAATGTGGCGCTACTTCATTAACTTAACAGTTGCTGAAATATTTAAATATATAATTTCTTTACCTTGTGTGATTTATTTTTCCCATAACCAGGAAGAGAAGCTGATTTGGAGTGAGGAATTCCTGTAACAAAGTAATTATGACTTAGTTAACTAGGAAATATCCAAGTTGTCGACTATGTGCCTCTGATGATTTAATCCCTAGTCTCTAATGGATGTAACTTCCAAGTTTTCTAATTTAATTAATTAAATGATCGAGTTAACATGTCAAAATTACATTTTCAAAGCTTAGAAACATAGAAAATAGGTGCAGGAGTAGGCCATTCAGCCCTTCGAGCCTGCACCACCGTTCAGTATGATCATGGCTGATCATCCAACTCAGAACCCTGTACCTGCCTTCTCTCCATACCCCCTGAGCCCTTTAGCCACAAGGGCCATATCTAATTCCCTCTTAAATATAGCCAATGAACTGGCCTCAACTGTTTCCTGTGGTAGAGAATTCCACAGATTCACCACTCTCTGTGTGAAAAAGTTCTTCCTCATCTCGGTCCTAAAAGGCTTCCCCTTTATCCTTAAACTGCGACCCCTCGTTCTGGACTTCCCCAACATCGGGAACAATCTTCCTACATCTAGCCTGTCCAATCCCCAGCCAGTATAAGCCTAGTCGATCCAGTCTTTCATCATATGAAAATCCTGCCATCCCAGGAATCAATCTGGTGAACCTTCTTTGTACTCCCTCTATGGCAAGAATGTCCTTCCTCAGATTAGGGGACCAAAACTGCACACAATACTCCAGGTGTAGTCTCACCAAGGCCTTGTGCAACTGCAGTAGTACCTCCCTACTCCTGTACTCGAATCCCCTTGCTATGAATGCCAGCATACCATTGGCCTTTTTCTCCGCCTGCTGTACCTGCATGCCCACTTTCAATGACTGGTGTACAATGACACCCAGGTCTCGTTGCACCTCCCCTTTTCCTAATCGGCCACCATTCAGATGATAATCTGTTTTCATGTTGTTGCCACCAAAGTGGATAACTTTACATTTATCCACATTAAATTGCATCTGCCATGAATTTGCCCTCTCACCTAACCTATCCAAGTCACCCTGCATCCTCGTAGCATCCTCCTTACAGCTAACACTGCCGCCCAGCTTCGTGTCATCCGCAAACTTGGAGATGCTCCATTTAATTCCCTCATCTAAGTCATTAATATATATTGTAAACAACTGGGGTCCCAGCACTGAGCCTTGCAGTACCCCACTAGTCACTGCCTGCCATTCTGAAAAGGTCCCGTTTATTCCCACTCTTTGCTTCCTGTCTGCCAACCAATTCTCTATCTACATCAATACCATACCCTCAATACAGAGTGCTTTAAGTTTGCACAATAATCTCCTGTGTGGGACCTTGTTAAAAGCCTTTTGTAAATCCAAATATACCACATCCACTGGTTCTCCCCTATCCACTCTACTAGTTACATCCTCAAAAAATTCTATGAGATTCGTCAGACGATTTTCCTTTCACAAATCCATGCTGACTTTGTCTGATGATTTCACTGCTTTCCAAATGTGCTGTTATCATGTCTTTGATAACTGACTCTAGCATTTTCCCCACCACTGATGTTAGGCTTACCGGTCTATAATTCCCCGGTTTCTCTCTCACTCCTTTTTAAAAAGCAGGGTTACATTAGCCACCCTCCAATCCTCAGGAACTAGTCCAGAATCTAAATAATTTTGAAAAATTATCACTAGTGCATCCACTATTTCTTGGGCTACTTCCTTAAGCACTCTGGGATGCAGACCATCTGGCCCTGGGGATTTATCTGCCTTTAATCCCTTAAATTTACCTAACACCACTTCCCTACTAACATGTATTTGCCTCAGTTCCTCCATCTCACTAGACCCTCAGTTCCCTACTATTTCCGGAAGATTATTTATGTCCTCCTTAGTGAAGACAGAACCAAAGTAGCTATTCAATTGGTCTGCCATGTCCTTGTTCCCCATGATCAATTCACCTGTTTCTGACTGTAAGGGACCTACATTTGTCTTAACCAATCTTTTTCTTTTCACATATCTATAAAAGCTTTTACAGTCAGTTTTTATGTTCCCTGCTGGTTTTCTCTCATAATTTTTTTTCCCTTTCCTAATTAAGCCCTTTGTCCTCCTCTGCTGGACTCTGAATTTCTCCCAGTCCTCAGGTGTGCCGCTTTTTCTGGCTAATTTGTATGTTTTTTCTTCGGAATTGATACTATCCCTAATTTCCCTTGTCAGCCACAGGTGCACTACCTTCCCTGGTTTATTCTTTTGCCAAACTGGGATGAACAATTGTTGTAGTTCATCCATGCGATCTTTAAATGCTTGCCATTGCATATCCACAGTCAACCCTTCAAGTATCATTTGCCTGTCTATCTTAGCTAATTCACGTCTCATACCTTCAAAGTTACCCTTCTGTAAGTTCAGAACCTTTGTTTTTGAATTAACCATGTCACTCTCCATCTTAATGAAGGATTCCACCATATTATAGACACTCTTACCCAAGGGGCCTCTCATGACAAGATTGCTAATTAACCCTTCCTAATTGCTCAGTACCCAGTCTAGAATGGCCTGTTCTCTAGTTGGTTCCTCGACATGTTGGTTCAGAAAACCATCCCGTATACATTCCAAGAAATCCTCTTCCTCAGCACCCTTACCAATTTGGTTCACCCAATCTATATGTACACTTTGTAGATTGAAGTCACCCATTACAACTGCTGTTCCTTTATTGCACGCATTTCTAATTTCCTGTTTAATGCCATCCCCAACCTCACTACTACTGTTAGGTGGCCTGTACACAACTCCCACCAGTGTTTTCTGCCCCTTAGTGTTATGCAGCTCTACCCATATCGATTCCACATCCTCCTGGCTAATGTCCTTCCTTTCTATTGTGTTAATCTCCTCTCTAACCAGCAATGCTACCCCACCTCCTTTTCTTTCATGTCTTTGAAAGGACATTGTTTCCAGTCCAGCCCAGGTGCAGACCGTCCTGTTTATACCAGTCCCACCTCCTCCTGAACTGGTTCCAATGCCCCTGAAATTTGAATTCCTCCCCCTTGCACCATTTTCAAGCCACGTATTCATCTGATATATCCTCCTATTTCTACTCTGACTAGCACGTGGCACTGGTAGCAATCCTTTGTGGTGCTACTTTTTAGTTTATCTTCTAACTCCCTAAATTTACCTTGTAGGACCTCATCCCGTTTTTTACCTATATCGTTGGTACCTATGTGCACCACGGCCACTGGCTGTTCACCCTTCCACTCCAGAATGTCCTGCAGCCGCTCAGAGACATCCCTGACCCTTGCACCAGGGAGGCAACATACCCTCCTGGAGTCTTGTTTGTGGCCGCAGAAACGCCTATCTATTCCCCTTACAATCGAATCCCCTATCACTATAGCTCTCCCACTCCTTTTCCTTCCCTCCTGTACCGCAGAGCCATCCATGGTCCCATGAACTCGGCTGCTGCTGCCTTCCTCTGATGAGACATCTCCCCCAACAGTATCCAAAACAGTATATCTGTTTAGGAGGGAGATGACCTCAGGGAACTCCTGCACTACCTGCCTACTGCTACGCTGTCTAGTGGCCACCCATTCCTTTTCTGCTTGTGTAGCCTTTACCTGCAGTGTGGCCAACTCACTGAACGTGCTATTCATGACTTTCTCAGCATCGCATTTGCTTCAGTATGAATCCAGTTGCAGCTCCAGCCGCTCAATGCGGTCTGCCGGAAGCTGCACCTGGACACATTTCCTGCACACACAGTCGTCAGGGATACTGGAAGTATCCCTGATTTCCCATATGCTGCAGGATGAACAAACCACGGGGCCGATCTCAGCTGTCATGACCTACCCAATACGCTACAGCCTCGCCACCTTCCTTGCTTCAAATAAAATACCGCTGCAGACCATTCTCCTTTTAAGGGAACTTACCCGGCCTTACCTCACTTGGAGTGAAGCTCATCCTCAGCCTCTGCTCGCCAAAGTCTCTCAAGACAAAGCCTTCCTACTCTGTCTCCCTCTACTCCATTGCCCGCTCTGTCAAACTACTCTCTTTTAAATACTCCCGCTGCCTCACAGGCTGACTTACACGTGCTTGCGCAGTCCTGCCCCGCTCAACCACCGAGAAAAATGGCTGACTTGGAATGCACTTACTTGTTTGAAAGAGCGATTCACTGTTTGATCTTTGCAGCAGCTCTCTATCAGCAGCAGGACCTCGAGACGATGATTTAGGATCTAAATCATGAGAGGCAACTGTAGTCTCCACCTGTCGCTTTAATGATCCTGTCTTCACCTTGAGCAAGCAGAGAAAGCAAATTAAATACAGGTAGAATACAAATACAATATAAACCACAGATTACACCTTTTCTTCCCTTTTTGTGCATTGGTAAGTCTGCAGATGGCGTGAAAATTGATGTCATTGTTAATAGTGAGGAGGCTAGCCTTTGCCTCTAGAATGGTACTGATCAGCTGTTAATGACGGATAGTACTTAATGAGGTGGTGTATTTTGGGAGGTCCGTTAAGGGTAGTGTACTAACAAATAGTAAGACTCTGGGAGGATTGAGGAACAAACAGACCATGATGCACAAATCCAATGATCCTAGAAGATCACAACACAGGTTGATGGAATGATGAAAAAGGAATGTTCATCTTCAATAGCCAGGGCACAGAATTTCAGATTAGGGCCTTGGTGAAACTTCATAAAACACTGAAGAGGTCACAGCTGAAATATTGTGTGCAGTTCTGGCCACCACACTATAGGAAGTATAGAATTATACAGGAGAGTGTGCAGAAGAGATTCATCAGAAAGTTGATTGGAGTGGAATAGTTCAGATTACTGGATAGGTTGGGATTGCTTTCCTTGGAATAGAGGAGGCTGGCGGGGGGGGGCCCTGATATAAGAATACAAAATTTTGAATGTCATAGAGAGTAGAGAGCAAGAAACTTTTCAGCAGAGGTATCTAAGACTAGAGGGCGTATGTTTAAGAGGGAAGTAAGAGGGGATCTGAAGATATTTTTTTCACCCAGAGGGTGGTTGAAACCTGGACAGCATGCCTGAGAAAGTGATGAGGACACGTACTCTCTTACAACATTTAACCATCTGAACATGTCATTCAGTTACCAAGGCATATTAGGCTATAGGGCAAGCACAGGAAAATGGGATAGCACAGATACGTGTTCAACAGTGAGGCAAAGGGTCTGTTTCTGTGCATTGTGGCTCTCTGACCATATTGGTGGATTAAAGGGCTACAAAACTGGGGATGGATTGGGATCTGGGTGTATCTGGATATTACAACAAAGGTATTATTTCTCAAGTATTTATGACAAGATCCCAGCCTCAGCTCATCTCTGCTGAAACTGATTTAAGCTATCTTAATTATTCCAATGTCCTCTTGTTAAGCCTCGATGAAAACACATGAATCAATAGGATCTCCACTACAAACATATTTGTAAGAATGTTTAGTACACTGCCAGATTTTTGCAATTAATATACAGTACTTCAATAGTTGGTGTATGAAAGGAATGAAGATGTGCATTGTTGAAACTTAATTGATTTCAGTCCTTACTTTCTTGCCATCTTGATCCCAGTACAGCTGTCCTCCTTCTCCATCACTATCTTCACTCCAAAATCCTCTGCTTTGCCAGTCACCCACTAGAATACAACACCATTAGTGTTACCATCAAAAATTGTACAAGATTTCAATTCTGTGCTCTAAAAGATGACCTGAACACACTCCAAACCATCTGAAGAGCAGCTACTTCCCTTCTACCATTCACTTCTTGAACCAACCGGCAAAACCCTAAACACCATTATAGTTATGCAATACAATGACCACTCTGATCACATTGCACTAAAATACTTTGATTTATTTGTTACAATTGTGTTCCTTTTTCTTGTAAAAATTGTGTATAATTTATGTTGAATTTGTGTTTTTCTCCTGTGAATGCTGCCTATATAATGCTAGCAAGTTTTCCATTGAGCCTCTACATATGGCAATGAACTAGACGTTGTCTTTGGATACCTGTAATAAAACAAGGGAATGCTAGGAATACTCAGCATTCTGATGGAAAGACTCCAACCCTGAAATGTTAATCCTGTTTCTCTTACTACAAATTCTGCCTAACCTAGACCATAAGACACAGATCAGAATGAGGGGATATGGCCCATTGTGTCTGCTCTGCTATTCAAGCATGCCTGATTTATTTTTCCTTTCAACCAGATTCTCCTCCCTTTTCCTTGTAACCTTTAACGCCTGTACCAATTAGGTAAAAAGCTATGAAGCTCCACTACAAATATACCTCATCATTTGACCTCCTCAGCTATCCGTGGCAATGAATTCCACAGGTTGATACCCTCTGGCTAAATTCCTCTTCATCTCTGTTTCTAAAGGGATGTCCTTCTGCTCTGAAGCTGTGCCCTTTGGTCCTAGACTGTCTGTTGGACACCACAGTAGCATAACAATTAGCACAACACTATTACAGTTCAAGGCATCAGAGTCCACGGTTCAATTTTGACATCATCTGTAAGGAGTATATACGTTCCTCCCCATGCACATATGGGTTTGCTCTGGGTGTTCTAGTTTTTGCCTACATTCCAAAGACGTACCAGTTAATTGGTATTTATAAATTGTCCTATGATGAGGCTAGGGTTAAATAGGTGGGTTGCTGAGCAGTGAGGCTCGTTGGGCTGGAAGGGCCTATTCCATGCCTTATCACTAAATAAAAATCCTCTTCAGAACCACCTTATCTAGCCCTTTCAATATTCAGTAGGTTTCAATGAGATCCCCTCCCATTCTTCTATGTACAAACCCAAAACCATCAAACATTCCTCATACCTTCATTCCCGAGGTCATTCCCTTAAATCTCCTCTGCACCGTCTTCAATGCCACCATATCCTTTCTTGGATACGGAGCCCAAAACTGCTCACACTACTCCAAATGTGGTCTGACCAATGCCTTATAAAGCCTCAGCATTATATATTTGCTTTTATAATCTACTCCTCTCAAAATGAATGTTAATGTTGCATTATTTGCCTTCCTTACTACTGACTCAACAAGCAAATTAACCTTTAGGGATCCTGCACTGGGACTCTCAAGTCTCTTTGCACCTCTGATTTCTGAATTCATCCTTCATCTCCATTTAGAACAGGGGTCGGCAACCTTTTTGCCTCTGTGGGCCGGATTGCGTATTAATGAGCCGACAGTTGGCCGGATAAGTGCCATAAAAAACCTGAAATATAGGAATTATCCATTTAAATACGTCTAGTTATGCTTTGCCTCAAATTAATGAATAACGCATGCTAGAAAGTCATTTGTGCTTAAGGTTGCCTATCCCTGACTTAGAAAATACTCCACACCTTTATTCCTTCCTCCAAAGAGCATGACCATACACTTCATTACATTATATTCCATCTGCCACTTCTCTACCCATTCTCCCAACCCGTTCAAACACTTTTGCAGACTCCCTGCTTCATCAACATTGCCTGCCCCTCCAGTTACCTTTGTATCATCCACAACTTGGCCACAAAATTATCAATTCCGTCTACCAGATCATTAATATATAACTTGAAAAGTAGCAGACCCACCATCAATACCTGCGGAATACTACTAGTCACTGGCAGACAACTAAAAAAGGCCCCTTTATTCCCAGTCTTGGCCTTCTTCTAACCTTACATCCATGCTAGTATCTTTCCTGTAATACCATAGGCTCTTATCTTGTTCAGCAGCCTCCTATGGCAACTTGTCAAGCTGCTGAGTATTTCCAATATCTTCTGTTTTTGTCCAAGAAATGTCAACTCGCTTCCTTCTACACACCATTATCTCCTGAAGAAAATTGCAAAGAGCTGGGGACATCGCTCAGCACATCACAGAAACCAGCCTCCCCTCCATGGACTGGGCCTATGTTTGTCACTACCTGATAAAGCAGCCACCATAATCAAAGACACCTATCCACATTCTCTCTTCCACCCCTCCCATTGGACAAAAGATACAAATGCCTGAAAGCATGTGTCACCAGGCTCCTTGTACAATAAGATGCTGTCTGTCCTGCTGAGTACCTCCAGCATTTTGTGTGTGTTGCTTGGATTTCTAGCATCTGCAGATTTTTTCTTGTTTACAATAAGATGGAATCTTGATCTCACAATCTATTTCGTTATGATCGTACATGATTGTTTACCTACACTGCACTTCCTCTCTAGCTGTTACACTATATTCTACACTATTACATTATTTTACCTTATTCTACCTCAATGCACCATGTAATGAATTTATGTGTATGAACAGCATGCAAGCTTTTCACTGTATCTCTGTACACATGACAATAATAAACTATTTTTAATTCCAAATAAATATTTGAGTAACTTATCAGTGAAGGATACAAAGAGAATGTACTGATTTTTCATGTAATAGGTATTACATATAAGATAAGAGATAAAAATCTGGTAATACAGATTTCTTATCCCGTAACTTCAATGCAAGTTACAGCATGAAAATTTATTATATCAAAAAGAATAAAACTGTGGTTAAATGTATCCCAATGATAGAAAAGTATAGGTGAAAAGTTTTGTACCCATCTATTTCACTCTATTGTCATAAACTGTAAGTTAAGAGCATTTTACCAGTTGTTTTCGTTGTGCAAGGTCCACCTGCTAATTAAGTACTGTACAGTACATTGAATCAGCAAATAGGTGTTACCTTTGAAATTGAATTTGTTGGCAATACAAACTACTTGGTTTGCTGCAATTGTTCAATTACAATGAAGACCATTTGAAATATTAAAAGTAAATTCTGAATTGCAAAATATAGAAAAGAATACTTGGAAAATACAATTTATTTATAAATACCTGTAAAAACTGCTAATAATTTACCAGACTTAACTATATCCATGAAAATCAGAATTAACCTTTTAAACCCTCCCATTTATTACTTGTCAATATTAAATGATGCTTCACAATTTTTCTTCACTGATATCATGATGAGCAAAATGACAATGAACAAAGGAATTTAGAATTAAAAAGTCAAAAAATAAAAACCATTTTGATGGTAGTGCCATTGTACGGGAAATTCATTTGCTTGTATTAGGGTAGTATGTCTCTATTCCATTATCTGCCCATTGTAATTTTATTTGCCTCTGTTACCTCCTCTGACTGTGTATTTCAAATATTCTCCATCCTCAATCTAGTTTACTTTACTGAAGCCTATGTAGACAACATGCCTTTCACTATCCTTATCAATCAATTTGGCCAACTTCTTAAAAACCTCAATTGTTTGTCAACTCAGTCTACCCCACAGAAAGCCTTGCTGACTATCTCCTGTGACGAAAGACCAAGTTATCAGAAGATTGATGCTAATGAGAGAGATAAGTGAGACAATGGAGCAGCATTCAGACATGTTAATGAAAGACGAGAGAGATTAACGAAAAGAGACACAGTTCCGGGTACTGACAGACCGGTTGCTTTGAACCTGAACTGTTTGAAGTTTGATGGACAGGTGATACCCCAGCAGGGGGATAAAAGGAACAGGTTTGCTAAGGCAAGAGAGACACCACAAGATCACGAGATAACGAGACCCTGGAAGTGCAGCGTGTCCCCACAAGTTGGTGAGAGCTTGGAGGTCTGGTCGCGGGACCGACCATAGACGCACAGGGTGAAGAGGTACGATCGGCGGGAACCTGGTGTGTATGTCCGCCATTGCCTGGGTGCCGGGTTCACTGCGGAAGAACGAACGTATCCGGAACGAAGGGGTCACAGCCGGTGACCTCAGAAGACATTAAAAGGGCTCGCGCCGAAAGCTAACTGCAAGGAACATCAAGGGTCTGTGAATCGAACTTTGCATTCGCTCGCTCTCTCTCTCTCTCTCCAATGGCACAACAGCGATTACTGCGAACTGTACTCAGTTGAACTGAACTCTGCGTTACTTGAGACTGATCATTTTACCCCTAGACTGCGATAGAGTTTGATTGATTCCTATTATCCTAGTTCTGTGTACGTGTGTTTTATCATTGCTAACCTGTTGCATTTATAATCTTACAATTAGAGTACTGTGTTACTTATTTCTTTAATAAAACTTTCTTAGTTCCAGTAATCCAGACTCCAACTAAGTGGTCCATTTCTGCTGGTTTGGCAACCCAGTTACGGGGTACATAACACTCCAATAAGTCAATATTATTGCTCCACTATTACCCCTGGCAGCACATTCAAGAGACCTACCATTCTCTATGTAAAAATAAATTGCCCAGCACATCTACTTTGAACCAACCCCTTATCACTTTAAATGCACGCCCTCTAGTGTTTGACATTTCAAGTTCAAGTATATTGTCACTCAAGTGTACACATATATATCACCAAACGAAACAATATTCCTCTGGGCCAAAGTGAACAACAAAGCACATATATTTCACATATAACACAAAGAAATAGTACCACAAAAATTAGTAAGTAATAATCTGTCCTGATGAAAGGTGACTTGGAGGGATCACTGACAATGCTAAGGGCCCTGCATATGCAGCATTCTTGATATATATCTCTGATGGGTAGAAGACAGATGCCTATGGTCCTCTCAGCGGTGTTCACAGTCCTTCGTAGGGACTTTTGGTCAGAACACTCTCAATGGTGCTCCTGTAAAAATTGGTTAGAATGGGGGTGGGGGGTGGTAATTGGCTCCTGAAACTGTTACAGGAATTGCAAGCCACCTGACCATAAGTCCCTAAGTAAAATAAGCAGTGCAAAAAGAGAGGTAATAATATAGTGAGTTCATGGGTTCTTTGTCCATTCAGAAATCTGATGGCAGAGGGAAGATGCTGTTTCTGAAAAATTAACTGTGTGTCTTCAGGCTCCTGTACCTCATCCCTGATGGTAGCAATGAGAAGAGGACATGTCCTGGGTGATGGGGGTCCTTAATGAAGGATGCTGCATTTTTAAAGAGTCACCTTTTGAACATGTCCTTAATGCTGGGGAGGCCAGTGCCCATAATGGAGCTGGCTGAGTTTACATGCTTATGCAGCTTTCTACAATCCTGTGCAGTGGCCCCTCAATTTCAGACGGTGACGCAACTAATTAGAATGTTCTCCATCTGTTGAAATTTGTGAGTGTCTGTAGTAACATACTATCTCTCCTCAAACATTTAATGAAATATAGCCGCTATCATGCCTTCTCTGTGATTGTATCAATATGTTGGGCGCAGGATAGATCTTTCACGATGATGACACTCAGGAACTTGAAATTGCTCACCCTTTCAACTATTAATCCCTCTGAAGACTGGTGTGTGTCCCTTGACTCCTCCTTCTTGAAGGCCACAATAAATTCCTTGGTCTTACTGATGTTGAGTGCAAGGTTGTTGTTGCGATACTACACCACTGGCTGATCTATCTTACTCCTATATGTCTCTTTAACACCATCTGAAATTCTGCCAACAATAATTGAGCTGTCAATAAATTTATAGATTTGTGCCTAGCCACTCAGTTGCGGGTGTAGGAGGGTAAAGCAGTGGGCTAAGCACGCATCCTTGAGATGCGCAAGTGTTGATTATCACTGAGGAGGAGATGTTATTTCTAATCTGCACAGACTGTGGTCTCCTGATGAGGAAGTTGAGGAACCAGTTGCAGGGGGAAGTACACAGGCCCAGGTTTTGGAGCTTGTTGATTAGAACTGAGGGTATGATTAAGTTGAACATGGAATTGTAATCAATAAACAGTAGTATGATGTATTACTGTTGTCCAGGTGGACAAGTGGCGAGCCAGTGAGATTGCACCTGATGTAGACCTATTATGATGAAAGGCAAATTGCAGAGCATCTAGATGTTTGCTTAGACAGGAGTTGATTCTAGCTATGACCAACCTCACAGTAGATGTGAGTGCCACTGGGCGATAGTTGTTGAGGCAGCTCACCCTGCTCTTCTTTGGCACCAGTATGATTGTTGGCAGTTTGAAGTAGGTAGGAATCTCAAACTGCACGAGATTGAAAATGTCCTTGAATATTTCCACCAGTTGGTTGGCACAAGGTTTCAGAGTTCTAACAGGTAAACCACCAGGGCCCTGATGCCTTACAAGGATTCACTTTCTTGAAAGGTGTTCTGACATCAGCCTCCGAGACACAGATTACAGGGTTACCAGATGCCGCATCGTTTTATTTTCCCTTTCAAGGCACGCATAAAAGCATTGATCTCATCTGGGAGTGAAGTATCACAGTCATTCATGATGTCAGGTTTCATTTTGTAGGAAGTAATGGCCTGTAAACCCTGCCACAGCTGAAGTGCAAATACACACCGAATCTGCAAATTTTCTTGCGTGTGTGTGTGAGAGCTGAAGGGCACCCGATTCCACTTTAACCTCAAAAGGAATTGTTTTTTGGCTCTTAAGATAGCCCTCTGGAGGTTGTACCTGGACTTCTTGTATAGTTCTGGATCACTGGACTTAAATGCCACAGATCTAGCCCTCAGCAGACTGAATCTCTGGTTCATCCACGGCTTTTGGTCTGGGTATATCTGGTATATTCTCGAAGGCACACACTCATCTACACAGGTCTTGATGAAGTTGCTGACAACTGTGACATATTTATTCAGATTTGAAGATGACACCCTGAATATTGTCCAGTGCCCTGACTCAAAGTAGTCTTGTAAATGCTCCTCCACCTCCCTTGACCATACCTTCTTGCTCCTCACCACAGATGCTGCAGTTTTTAGTCTCTGCACCTTAGTCTCTGTATCTGTATAGACACTGGGAGTAGAAGTACAGCCAGGTGATCAGACTTTCCTAAGTGTGGATGTGGGATGGCATGGTAAGCATTCTTGATGGTGGTTTAACAATGGTCAAGTGTGTTGGCTCCTTTGGTTCCACAGGTAATATATTGGTGGTAGTTGTTCAGAGACTTCTTCAAGTTGGCCCAGTTGAAATCTCCCACAATGAAAGGAAAGGCATTAGGGTGTGCAGTTTCACACCTGCTGACTACAGAGCTTAGCTCCTCCATTGCCTGCCTGATGCTGGCCTCAGGTGAATGTACACCGCTACTAGTATGATTACAGAAAATTCCCTCAGCAGATAAAAAGGATGATATTTGACCGCAAGATGTTGCAGGTTGGGTGAGCAGGACTGAGACAAACCACTATGAGTTAATCAAAAAGCATACTCCACCTCATCTACCTTTCAAAGACTGAACTGTCTTTGCGGAGAATGGTGAAGCCATCAGGTTGCAGCGCTGCATCTGAAATTGTGGGTTTGAGCCATGTTTCTGTAAAACTGAGTACACAACATTCCCTGAAGTCCCTCTGGTACATCAAACTTGCTTTGAGTTCTTTTAAATTTTATTTCCCAGAGACTGCATATTGTGACAAGAATACACATAGATAAGATGTTAGCTGTCCTGTGTGATCAGCAGTTGGTCTGCCACCTGTCTTCAGGAGAGAGAGATAAGGAAAACAATGGAGCAGTATTTGGAGATGTGTAATGAAGGGACGGGAGAGAGAGTAACAGAAAGAGAGCTGTCAAGATCGGCTCCCCCTTTGAACCCTGAACTGTTTGAAGGGATGGACAGGCGATACCCCAGCAGGGGGATAAAAAGGGACAGGTTCGCTAAGGCAGGACACACACGACACCCGAGGTAACGAGACCCTGGAAGCGGTGCGTCTCCCACAAGTCGGTGGGAAGCTTTTGGACGGCTGATCGCGGGATCAAGCCATAGACGCTCAGGGTGGAAAGGCACGATCGGCGGGAACCTGGTGTGTGTCCACCCTTGCCTGGGTGCCAGGTTCACCGCAGGGAAATGATTCGTATCTGGAAACGGAGAGGTCACGGTCGGTGACCTCAGATGACATCACAAAGGACTTGTCCGAAAGCTGACTGCGAAGGTCTGTGTCTGGAAGCTCTGAATATTTATTTGTTTTTGCTCTCTCTCTCCTTCCTCCCCCCACTGTCCATCGCCACGGCAGCAATTACTGCGACTGAACTGAACTTTGCGCTACTTTGAAACTGGTCATTTACCCCTAGACAACGATAGAGCTTGATTGATTCTGTTATCTTAATTCTGTGTACATGTGTGTTTATCATTGCTGAACTGATGCATTCATTATCCTTTTGATTAGAGTACTGTGTTGCTTGTTTCTTTAATAAAACTTTCTTAGTTCTAGTAATCCAGACTCCAACTGAGTGATCCATTTCTGCTGGTTTGGCAACCCAGTTATGGGGTACGTAACAATATTTATCAGCAGGATGATCAGGAGAGAAATCTAAGGCCTCTGCATTTCAATTGTACTTGTAAACTGGAGCAGCGTCCCTGCTTCCATTTTCTTAAAGGGGAAAGCGACCTGAGTCTGTTGTCTGCTGTTCGTTAGTTTTGAGTATTGATTGATTTCTTTAAACATCTTAAAATGATACTGCTTATTGAAGAACCCATGGCTGTGATCGTGGATTTCAGCTGCAGTAGTCCTAAATAGGAATATTTGACTCTTCCCATTGGAACTACCTGCAAAGTGGTGGCATCTTACCAATATACATTGGTATATTTGTCGAGCACTTTTGCTCTATCCGCAACTAGCAGGACTTCCTGGTGGCCAATTTTAATTCTTTTTCTCATTCCAACATGGTCCACGGCCTCCTCTACTGCCACAATATTCTGTCTGGGTTGCCTCCAATCTGATGGCATGAAATCAGTTTCTCTAACTTTTGGCAATTTTTCCTCCTCCATCTTTCTTCCATTCCCGTCTGGCTCCCTGCTGCTTCTCACCTGTCTGTCACCTCCCCCCCGGTGTGTCTCCTTTGTCAGTTCCCCATGGTCCACTCTCCTCTCCCGTCAGAATCCTTGTTCCCCAGCCTTTTCTGTTTTTCACCTACCACCTCCCAGCTTCTTACTTTATACCCTTTCCCACACCTGGCTTCACCTATCAACTTCTAGCTTGTACTCCTTCCCCTCCCTCCATCTTCTTATTCTGGCTTCCAAACCCTTCCTTTCCAGTCCTGATAAAGTGTCTCAGCCCGAAATATCGACTGTTTATTCCTTTCAATAGAAGTGCCTGACCCACTGAGTTCCTCCAGCATTTTGAGTCTGTTGCTCAGGCATTAGAATGCTATGAAAATGTCAGTAATACATGTAATAAGCAACCTATACCATGTTGTCTGTAGACAGGGGGCTTTCTGTAGATGTTGTCTGCTTTCCCATCAGTTTCTGAAAAAAAATATGGAAGACAATTTAGCCAGGAGGAAATCAGAGTGTTGAAAAAATGCAAATCAAATATACGTACACGGTATTTGTATTAGGCTTACTATTTGAAATATTATCAACATGCTAAATTACAGCCCTTGCTTTGATTGAGCTTTCCATAAATACACATCATGTTGTAACCAAAAACTATGGTGATTTGATTATGGTCTTTGATTTCAGTTCCACAATTTCATTTATTGAACTTAATGTCTTATCATTAATTAAATACTTGAGTGTACAGTTTTGAAACCTGGCAATTCTTTCTCTCATTACTGAGTACAGATTATCTTTAATTAGCTTCTGTTTTCTAAGTACTTATGTACCGTGAAGATGTTTGATGAATTGATCTTTCTTTATTCATTTCAAGACAAGGACATTTAAGATTGATTAACAGAGTACAACAGAATGCTTCACATTTAATGTGGCAGCAAGTGGTCCAAACTTTTATTCTGCAGTTCTCTAGTCAATTGTAATGAATGACAATTAAAAAATTTAATTGAATGTGGGAAGAGTCAAATAGGATTAATGGGCTCTTTGTGGTCAGCTTGGACACAGTGGCTAGAAGACTATTTCCTTTGCGGGAGGAAATCTAGACTAAATGCCCTCAAAATCCATAGGAATCTAGGCAACAGCAATTCTAGCAGCTTCTAAAATAAAAACAGAAGCTACTGGAAACACTCAGTTCTGACAAAAATCTTTGATCAGAAACATCAACTCTGTCCCTTTTATTACAGATGCTGACTGACCTGCTGAGTGCTTCCAAATTTTCTTTGTTTTATTTCAGATTTCAGGTTTTCTTGATTTCATTAGTGGTTTCTGAAAGGGCCAAGTAGCCCTTTGTCTTGTATTAAAGACCGGAAAATATATGATGGTCATGACACAATGTGCATTTATGGAAAGCCCCAATAAGCTAGGAGCTGTAATTTGGCATGCTCTTGGAATTTAATTAATAACATAAAGACAGCCCATTAGAAACCAAATTTAAAGTCAAATCCATGCCCACACCAACAGAACCTGTAACGTACTCCTGAATAACATATAGATTTGAACCAAAGTTGAGAGAGTGGTCCCAACTTAAACAAGTGTCTGACATGACTAAATACAAATTTCTACTTTCGGTGATGTCACAGACTTCACCTTCACCATCTCTGTGTATCACTTGACTTATTGAAAGGGCTTATCACTCAGATATTAAAGCAACAGTGACAGATGTAGGAAGTAACCCTGAGACCTCTGGACCTCACAAAGTCTTGTGGTATCACGCCAAATATAGGTAAAGAAACTTCATTCTGATTAGCAAGTACTGATTATTCTCAGTTGGTGAACCAATATTCTGGAAAGTTGAAAACCAGTTGGAAGTTTACTGAGAGTAGCAAGAAGACTAAGTAATCTGAAATGGGAACTTCAACATCCATTAGCAACAACGAGGATGATGGCTGACCTCTGAATGACATAATTGAAGGTAAAAGACCAGGTATGAAGGAAAAATCAACTCAACTTTGTCCTCACCATTGAGTCACTTGCCCACAACAATATTAACAGCTGTGACCACTGTAACCTCCCACCTTTATTCTGAAGAAATCTGCATCACGTTGTGATGCTAAAGGGGGTGGAACCAGTAGCTCCAAAGTAGGCAGCATTTCCACCACCAGCAGTGGAGCTGCATTCCATTATAAACTGTTGTCTCATGGTCTGATGCATCCGTCACTCTACCATTAATATCAAAGCTGGGGACTGATCCTGGTGAATAAGGGGTGTAGAAGATTATGCCAGGATTAGGAGCAGATGCACCTAAAATGAAAAGGTGCAGTATAAAACTATACATTGTAAACAGAAAAAGAACTATGCTACATGATTCCACAAACAAATCAATAGATCCAAATGATGCATTTCCACCACATGCAATTGTGTAATGATGCTGGATGATTGAACAATTGAGCAAAACGTTTCTTGTCATTGGACCATGTATGGCACCAAGTCCTCCCAGTAATATTGAAAATGATAGGATTCAAAGAGCTTTCCATTGGTTGAAGTAAAACCTCACACTAAGAAAGATGGCTATAGATGTTGGAGTTCTTCCATCTTTGCTCCTGGACCTTGTAATAAGTTTTCTACAACTAATATCCATAAAGTTCACATACTTGAATGCTATTTACCACAACATAAAGTTGATGTAAGATAAACCTAATTTACTAGCATTAGATTACTTACTTTTTAATTCTTACAGCACGGACAGCTATTCCATCTCCCAACAGACTTACTCCTTTCTTTTTTCCCTGTAGAAAGTAACTTACTCTTTCTCACATGCCCATCACTAAGGGGTAATTACAGTAGCTAATTAACCTACCATCTTGTCATTGGGACATAGGAAAGAACCAGAGCTCCTAGCAGAAACACTCAAGGCCATGGAAAAACATGAAAACTGTGGTCAGGATCATAACCAAGTCCCTAGAAATGTGAGGCAGCAGGATTATTTGCCCTGACCTGATCTCTCTCTAAATTTCTCCATGAATTTGTATTAATTTACAGGATCACTTAACAAAAACACTAATATTGGCAACTCCAATTGCTTGGCAACTTTGGTTGTTGATCTTCTAATCAAATAGTTTTTAGACAGAATGTCAGCATGCTAACTAGGTTATTCCCATAGGCTATGAATTCAGACATTAGACAACTCATCAAGGAAAAATACGCCATGTGCACAATAACTAGTGCAGGAGGTTTGAAAGAAATTAATAGATAATATAACTTACTTGACCAAAATGCAATGGTCCAAACCATTTCTGATTTTCCATATATACTAAATGCATTATATTGGATGTTTTAAAGTAAAAATGGTGCAATTTAAAATAAGCAAATAAAGTCTTTTTTCATTATTCAACTAATTAATGTCTCAAAGTTGCCTCTTATGATGGCAACAGATATGAATTTTCTTTTTACCCCCAGTTATATACCACTTCCTTTCTAATTTTCTAGATCATCTGCACCAAACACACACTATACCTCAGGTTGTATGAACAATCCAGAGTTTTATATGTAATATGGAAAGTACTGCAGATCCACAGAATATTATTATAACATACTATTTCAAATATCATTTCTTTTGTCCAGCCAGCAGCATGTCCTTCAGTGTATTTCCTGTCTATGTTATACTTAGGCATCCGTTAGTCTCATGAGACCATGGATTTGTGCCTTGGAAGGTTTCCAGGGCGCAGGCCTGGGCAAGGTTGTATGGAAGACCAGCAGTTGCCCATGCTGCAAGTCTCCCCTCTCCACGCCACCGACGTTGTCCAAGGGAAGGGCATTAGGACTCATACAGCTGGCACCAGTGTCGTCGCAGAGCAATGTGTGGTTAAGTACCTTGCTCAAGGAAACACACACACTGCCTCAGCCTAGGCTCGAACTAGCGAGCTTCAAATCACTAGACGAACGTCTTAACCACTTGGCCACGCACCTTGAAAAAGTATCCAGTCCCAACTATTTTCGCATTTACTGTCTCATTTTCTAAACTTAAAATATATCAAAGTAGGATTTTTGAGCTAATCTACAAAACATTGTGTATCATGACAAACAAAAAGAAAAATTCCAAAAACCTGTCAGCAATTTACTAAAAACTAAAAACAAAAAATTGAATGCTGAAGAAGTATTCATCCCCTTTGTAATTATTAAGCTAACTTTTCACAGGCCTGAATCAGAATATGAATCAGGTTTAACCTTACTGGCATAGGTTGTAACATTTGTTGACTTTGTGGGTGTAATATTAAGTTACCAACTCACCCAATTTGTAGATGTAGAAAATTGGAGGATCATGAATTCATGAGAATAAATACCCCCTTTCTCTGTAAGGTCCAAAAGTAAAGTAGATTTTCACCAAACACAAACAAATTGAAGAAAAAAAAAGACCATTCAAGACAAGTCAGAGAAATGATAATAGACAAGCACAAATCTGGGGAAAGGTACAAGACCATCTCAAAGGCACTGAACATACCTCAGAGCTCAGTGTAATCCACTGTGAAAAAATATGAAATTACAGACACACTGCCTATGTTAGGCTGCCCCTCTGAACTTAGTTGCAGGAGAAGAATGGCACTTGTAAGAGAGGCTACTATAATGCCAATAGTCACTTTGAGTGAACTGCAGAAGTCAGTGCCTGCAATTGGAGATGAAGTTCATGGCTCCACCATCTCTAAGGCCTTGTACAAGAAGGGTATTTATGGAAAAGTGGCAAGGAAGAAGCACTAGCTAAGAAAAAGCATTTTGTTGCCCATAGAAACTTTGCAAAGCATCACTGAGAAGATACTTTAAAGATGTGGAAGAAGTTCTTACGGTTGTATGAGACCAAAGTGGAACTTTTTGGCTTCAACATTAAGTGGTACATGTGGTATAAATCTAATACTGTGCATCAGCCAGGTAACAACACCCCTTCTGTAAAGTATGGTGGAGGTAGCATCATGTTTTTAGGGCTGCTTTACAGCAGCAGGGACAGGAAATCTGGTGTTCTTGAGTAGCCCAGTCAGCGTTCTGACCTTAAGATTGCTGTCCACCGTTGCTCCCCAACTAACTTGGCATAGCTTGAGCAGCTCTGCAAGGAGGAATGGGTACATCTTTCTACATCATTTTGTGCAAAGCTGATAGAGACTTAGCCAAAAAGACCACTGGCTGTAATAACTGCAAGAGGTGGTTCAACTACATACTGAGCAAAGGGGAATGAATACTTTTATAGCACTGACATTACAGTTTTTGAATTTTTACTTTTTCATGCTTTACTGTTTTCCCTAGTGTGAGGAAAGGAGCACGCGATTCACAAAGAAAAATTCTCAGTTAAGTTGATCAAATTTATCAAGTTAAATTGATAAATAAGTAATGCTAATTTATGTGATCAAGAGCTCGGGGCTGAATACTTTTTCAAGACACTGTATATCCACACAAACAATTAACAAATTCAAATAATCTGTACGTAGCTGTCATGTAATATCAGTCAGGGTATTGAATCAAATGTTCCATTAGTAGGTCTCAAATTAATAAAGGATTGCACATTCTGCCCTTCAATATAATGCACGTGTTTAGAATAGCTCAGTTTAAAACTACAGAGTTGGAAACAATTAGGTCTGAACATTAGAACAACTGCTTTAAGAAGAAATATAGAAATTTTATTTTTAAATTCTCCCTAAAATGAATGCCCATTCTATTCATCCACTTTGTCAGAAATTAAAATATTTGAAACAGTTAAAAAATGTCCATCTATTTAGATTTTCATCCAATTCATAGTATGTTGATACAAAACAATACAAAAGAGTGATAAATAAAAACTAAACCCTGAAAGAAAGAAGAACATCAATATTAATTACAAACCAAATTTGCACTGTTAAGTTACTCTTTCAGCTGATGGATGCAGTGAATGTTTCTAGTATTTTATTTTAATGAACGTACACTAGTGTTGAAGATTTAGTTCACACAAAACTGAGTGCACAGTATAATTACTTCATTTTTAATAGAGTTAACAATGCTGAACAATGCTTAATGCACTCATCTTGTACGTTCTTAAACTGGCTTCTTTTAAATAGTTTTAAAGAGGAATTTGTTACAAATTAAATGAAAATATTGGCAACAGTAATTTCTGTCCTATATCATCCTTTCATGCGTTTTTTTCTTCACATACTTAAAGTGAAAATAATTTAATTGAACCTATTATTTCAATGTTGGCAAATTGAGATAGTCTTGTACGAGTGCAAGAATAAAAAGGGACAGATTTATTTCTCAAAAAAAAAGCAAAGCACATACAGTCCTTACCTGGAACATGGAAATGTTTAGGAGCTTGGACATAAGATTTGCTGTCTAGGTTCATGGATAAGCTGGGAGTGCTGCGCCGACTTTCACTGCCTCCAAAGAGAAAAGCAAAGAAGGTAGAGAACAGAAAGTGGGAGACGGAGGGATATAGTTATATGGGTAGTGGTGAAGGGACATAACGTCATAGAGGGAATCAAGAAACTACATCGGAGAAAAACATTTCTAAAATCAAGATACAATATTCAGATTTCCAAGCAGAAACATACTCCCAAGGAAAGATTATGTTTTTTATTAGTTGCTAAGAAAATGTTGCATTGAGATCTATTAATTATAGCTGGCAGAAATAATTTTTCCTTCAGCCTTTACCACTTCCTCCCCTTCACAAAAGAAATGGTGCATTGTCCGGCTTAACACTGAAAGTGTATTATATTTTGAAATAAATATCAGATTTATCTATGATATTATATAAGATTGTACCATTCTAAATATTGATTTTTAGTAAATATTGTTTTATGTTTTGGTCTTACGCTTGATTTCACAATTGAAGAAACACTGCGTTACAATTATTTACCAATAAGTTGAATCTTTCTGATGCATTTGTGTATCAGCATTTGAAGCCAGGCTAAATGACTACTGTAAAGAATTATAATATTTTTATCACAGAACATAGAACATAGAATAGTACAGCACAGTACAGGCCCTTCGGCCCACAATGTTGCGCCGACCCTCAAACCCTGCCTCCCATATAAGCCCCCACCTTAGATTCCTCCATATACCTGTCTAGTAGTCTCTTAAACTTCACTAGTGTATCTGCCTCCACCACTGACTCAGGCAGTGCATTCCACGCACCAACCACTCTTTGAGTAAAAAATCTTCCTCTAATATCCCCCTTGAACTTCCCACCCCTTACCTTAAAGCCATGTCCTCTTGTATTGAGCAGTGGTGCCCTGGGGAAGAGGCGCTGGCTATCCACTCTATCTATTCCTCTTATTATCTTGTACACCTCTATCATGTCTCCTCTCATCCTCCTTCTCTCCAAAGAGTAAAGCCCTAGCTCCCTTAATCTCTGATCATAATGCATACATTCTAAACCAGGCAACATCCTGGTAAATCTCCTCTGTACCCTTTCCAATGCTTCCACATCCTTCCTATAGTGAGGTGACCAGAACTGGACACAGTACTCCAAGTGTGGCCTGACCAGAGTTTTATAGAGCTGCATCATTACATTGCGACTCTTAAACTCTATCCCTCGACTTATGAAAGCTAACACCCCATAAGCTTTCTTAACTACCCTATCCACCTGTGAGGCAACTTTCAGGGATCTGTGAACATGTACCCCGAGATCCCTCTGCTCCTCCACACTACCAAGTATCCTGCCATTTACTTTGTACTCTGCCTTGGAGTTTGTCCTTCCAAAGTGTACCGCCTCACACTTCTCCAGGTTGAACTCCATCTGCCACTTCTCAGCCCACTTCTGCATCCTATCAATGTCTCTCTGCAATCTTTGACAATCCTCTACACTATCTACAACACCACCAACCTTTGTGTCATCTGCAAACTTGCCAACCCACCCTTCTACCCCTACATCCAGGTCGTTAATAAAAATAACGAAAAGTAGAGGTCCCAGAACAGATCCTTGTGGGACACCACTAGACACAATCCTCCAATCTGAATGTACTCCCTCCACCACCACCCTCTGCCTTCTGCAGGCAAGCCAATTCTGAATCCACCTGGCCAAACTTCCCTGGATCCCATGCCTTCTAACTTTCTGAATAAGCCTACCGTGTGGAACCTTGTCAAATGCCTTACTAAAATCCATATAGGTCACATCCACTGCACTATCCTCATCTATATGCCTGGTCATCTCCTCAAAGAACTCTATCAGGTTTTTTAGACACGAGCTGCCCTTCACAAAGCCATGCTGACTGTCCCTGATCAGATCATGATTCTCTAAATGCCTATAGATCCTATCTCTAAGAATCATTACAAATATTACAAGTTGTTGATAACATGAAACTTCATGGCAAATGAAAATTTAGTAAGCTTTATAATAAAACTTAATACTGCACAAATACCTATTTATACATTTGTGATATATACCAAGTGTTTATGTGATCTGAGCATTTTAAGGTAAAGTACTGTAAAATTTTTGAAAACATACTTCTTCATTTGACATTTGGTAGATGTCTTCTACAAGAATAAGGATTTGACTACTGACAACCAAACATCAGGAGTTTGATGCAAGCTTAAAGAATACTCAGATTTTGATGTAATTATTTATTACTGTAATATATCAGAGCTCACATATCAGAAAAAAACTAGTTAATTAATGATTTCTCATTAATAAAAATAATAGCTTTGCAATGAGTAAAATGAAGTATAATGAAGAGGTGCCTGTGAACGTCCATGGAAATTTATTAATCCTAATTTTTAATCTCATAGATTATGGTCCTTACCTTTTAGCCAAAATGGGAACATCCATACATAGATGTGGATTAAGTGACTATTAACAGTGTAAATATCAGCAACCATGGTTATTACATTGTGAAGATAACAGTAACTCCTGGATTTTGAATGGTACATTTTTAACCATGGAAATACTAGATTTACTGCTATTAGTTTTGGCTTTCCTAATAGCCTTTTGCACCATAATTCCTAAAATCAGGAAATTTCTGACTGTAAGATGAATAGTTTTCCCATGAGAACTGGAGTTCCCTCAAATAAATATTTCAAAATATCATAGACCTATTTTTCAGATAAAGTATATAATGGGTCTACTCCTGCTGTAATCAAATGTCTCTTTTCTGGTCCTTATTTAAAAATTATGTTTCTTTATGGTTTGCTATCTGTGCAAATTTTTCATCATGATAGGCTGATCAACCAAGTTGATGTCACAACAGCTGTAAACCGGACAGCAATAAAATATCTCTGTCAAACTGTCACCGAATCTCTGGGCAGCCCTCCCTGATGTCAGTGATGAATACTGTTGACTCACCACCAACTATAAAGTAAGAAACCAATATCATCTTTTTCAAATCCTAAAAACAGCGGCTATACAAAATATAGTGTATGCTGGGTGAAATTCTCAATGCATAAGTATTGATTAAAGGTTCTTCCACACATTAATGAAACTTTCAGAAACTCTGTCTTTAACTATTTTATCATCAAGTGAATAAGGAAACAAACATGAACTTTTATGGGTCACCACATTCTGTTAAAGTCTTGCAGTAAGTGCAATGGAGCTATGCCAAAATGTGACCTGGAATTAGAGACTTTGGGCAAGAGGGATAGTCCCTTTGTTTATAGTAAATAAGTTAATGGAATACTTAATGAGGGGTATCAGAATTATGAGGGATACTGATGAACAGATAGTGCTCTCACAGACCAGGGGATGAGTAATCTGAAGAGATAGATTTTATAACTGGCATAAAATCAACAGGATTTTTTTCTCATTGTTCTACATGTTGTCATAATGCACTCTGCAGTACACTGTCTGAATTGATGGTGCAAGCTCATTCAGATTAACTTACTAAACAAATAAATGACATATGTATATGTACAAGGCTGTCAGAACTGTTTTAAAGTGTTCCAAAAGACTTGATTGACTGTTGTATAATTCTAAAAAGGCTTGAACTTTTGCTACACCATAAAAGAACATGTATTTAAAAGATTTGATATCTAACCATGATATTGAAATATTTCTAAATAATCTTTTATAGTACAATACTAATTGCTTATATTTCGATGAAATTCTTTCCAGTGAATGGACATACAATTAAATGTTGAAAGTATAGAACTGCAACACCAAGTGCACATAAAGCCATCTGACACAACTAAAACAAGACAGATGATGCAGTATTAAACTAGCAAGCAATCTAAATAACCATCTAAGCTCTGGAATGGCAAGTGCAACACTATACACACAAAAACAACCAAGACCACCTTGATGTCAGCTATTAATAAATACAATAAATACTGTTCTTATCAATAGCATTTTATAAGTTAACAGAAGAGAACAGCTGCATCTTTGTATTTGTACTTGTAATTATTTCATTTCTTACATCCAAGGGAGTAAAGATCTTTATGTTGTGTCTCTGTCGCAAAGTACAAGCATTAAAGAGAGGAAATGTGGGAGGATATTGCCCAAACGCTAAGATTGTATACAGAATTGTTTTGTATACATGTTATGTACAGTCAGATACACATCTTTATAGCTTTACTGCATAAAAGATTTGCAGTTTGTTAAGCAAGATTTCAATCTTCTTTAGATTTATTTAATAATGTATATATATGTATGGATGTAGCAATTAAAGATTTTTTTTTACTTTAACCACTTGTCAAATATTCTCATTAAATAGCAAATGTGTTAGCAGTGCAGTTAACATGTCCTGTATTTACCACCTGAGTACCCGTTGAGCATGCATTTATATAATTTTTGCAGCAGTCTTTCCTGAATGTACACAATGATGCAACATATATTTTTATAGATCATGTACAGTATGTTTTCTCAGTAATGTAGATTGGAAGTGCTACTGCAGAACCTGTATTAATCTATCCATCAGGTCTACAGAGCCTAGATGCTAGAAATACTGTTCTGCTGGCACAAATGTTATAATTCACTTAAAAGCGTTCCAATTCCAGAGGAAAATGGCATCTCGCATTGGTGACTATAAACTGGGCTTAGAACTTACCTGGCCTGACACCTAGGCTACAATGATGGTACAAAACAATTTTAATAATCTAAGTACACTTTTTCTTTGGAGCCCACTGTGATTCTGGAATCAAATAGCAGGATTTCAGACCTTGCAGAAGAATTAACAACACCTTCTGTTTTTGTATAATGTGCTTTTGTACAATACTCCTGACTTCCTCACTATATCTGCCTTTTCAAGATAACCATGAAATAATTTGCATTGTTCTTTTATTATCTTTAGTGCTTTCCTGTATTTTCATTTGATTCATGCAACTGGAGCTTGAATTAGTAACACGATTATCTAAGAAAGGGTATATTCTATTGCACTGTTGCGGAAAACTGCAAATCTTGTTCTGTTAACTTTGCTGAATAATTGAACTTATAAAAGCATACTATCTATGTTAAAACTGTTCATAGCCACACAATAAGAACAAGGCTATGCCAGTCGAAATATTGACTATCCCTTTCTGCAGCTGATTTGGGAAGAATTAATAATAGGGTAAATTTTAATCACTGGAGAAATCAGATGAATTGCAAGGTTAGTTAACCAACTTCTGTATTCTTCAATGAAGTCTGAATGAGATCATGTGTCAAAGAGTGAAGCCTCAAATTTAATTGAATACATTAGAAATTATTAATAATTTTAAAATAATTATAAAGAATAATAAGTTTGGAGTAATGACTCAAATTTAAAAAGGCATTGCTTGATTTTTGTGAAGAGTTGTCTTACAATGTCACAGAACAGCCAGATTAAAAATGGTAAAAGGATGCTATTCAAATAATTCAAAGTTCATTGTACCTGAGATATACACTGACATCAAGTTCACTCTACAACCATGCATAGGCTCCATCTCTGTGGATAAGCAAATGGAGAACATTTTGTCTAGTTCAGCACGTGCAACTTACCTTTAAAATAAGGAACATAGTTAGGTGTGAGAGAGGATGGAAAGCTGGAGTGTGTTGACAAGGAGCTGTAACTACCAGTATGCAGGGAATGAATACCAGCAGAGGTGAGCTCTGAGCAGAACAAAAAGGTTGCAAGTGAAAAAGGATTGTTTTTAAATGCACTTTCTAATAAGGGTTCGTGATGAGTGCCTGTGATATCCCAGACATTTCTTGAATAACATTCATCACTTTCATATTTTGTTCTGAAACAGCATTGCTTGGAACATAAATTCATCTGCTCTTGGCAACTACTAAAAATAATACCAAAAAAAAAACATCAGGATGTTACACACTATCTTTCACACTTGCTTAGACAATTGTCCACCCCATCTCAACTGGTTTCTATGCAATTGATCTAGATTAACATTGGGTATTGTAAATAAAATTTACTAACACATTGCACATTCTGAAGGATTTTAAACACATTGCACAACATTTTACATGTACTTGAATACTCCGGTGCGTTATTACAAATTACCATTTTCTACACTCCCATAAAATCACTCAAACCACATGGAAAGGTTGAACATCTAATAGTTGTTGAACAATACAGTGAATGGACTCCATGCTCTTCTTTGATGAGCACCAAAGGGTCAATTAACTTTACCTGAATCAATAGAACAAGATGCTAAGAATCTGTGTTAAATTTTCATTCAAAGGATGTATCTTCCATGATGTAGAATTCAGTTCATACAAACAAACAGAAATAAGAACATACAAATTAGGAGTAAAAATTATGGAAGAACTTAGCACATCAAACAGCATCTGTGGAGTCAAAGAGATGGTTGACATTTTAGGTTGAGATCCTGCATCAGATTTGAGAGCATAGAGGGAAGATTGGCAGTGTGTAGAAGTGAGACAAACACTGATAGGTAGTGGGTGCCACCAAATTCTGTGTGTGTGTGTGTGTGTGTGTGTGTGTGTGTGTGGGAGAGAGAGACAAACAGGCAGACAGACAAATGGAGTTAAGCGGGAAAGGAAGAAGCAAATGGTAGACACAGATGTTACTTCATGATATTTTGAATCAGATAAGAGAGAGATGATTGGGCAGATGGAGCAAAGTGGGGAGGGTGAACTCATAAATAATGAGGAAAGGGATAGGAAAGGTGAACAAAGGAAGTATGACCCTAGCTGGCGTGCTGTGAGTGGGAATGGAACACAACAGAGTGGATTATACACAATTGGAATTCACTGTTTATTCCATTCAGTAAGCTGTAGACTACCCAAATTAATATGAGAAGTTCTTCTGCTTCATGTTTAGCCTCGTGGCAGTAGAGAAGGCCAAGGACAGGCATATTGATGTGGGAATGCGAAGGGGGGATTATAAAATTTGCAATTGGAAGCACAATATGGCTGTTGCACAGTGCTGGAACTTTGCTAATTAGTTACCTAGTCTAAAGTTGATGTCAGCAATCTGAAATATAGATGAGATTGAGGGAGGTGCAAGTAAATTTCTTCCCTACCTAGAAAGGCTCTTTAGGTCTCCGAATGGTGGTGAAGGAGATGTAGCAGGGGAAAATGCAGGTGTGTTGAACCTCATGTAGATGCAGGAACAAGTGCAGGACTGTTGAACCTCATATAGTTGCAGGAACAAGTGCAGGCAGGCTGCACCTTGTGATAGTTGCAGGAACAAATGGAGGAACGTTGCACCTTGTGTAATTGCAGAAAAAAAGTGCAGGAGTGTTACACCTTGAGTATTTGCAGGGACAAGTGCAGGAGTGTTACACCTCGTGTATTTGCAGGGACAAGTGCAGGAGTGTTGCAACATGTACCTGCAGGGACAACTGCAGGAGTGTTATACCTTGTGTACTTGCAGGGACAAGTGCAGGAGTGTTACACCTAGTGTAGTTGCAGGGACAAGTGCACGAATGTTATACCTTGTGTCCTTCCAGGGACAAGTGCAAGAATGTTACACCTTATGTACATGCAGGGACAAGTGCAGGAATTTTGCAACTTTCTGTAACTGCAGGGACAAGCGCAGGAATGTTGCAACATTGTGTAGTTGCAGGGACAAGTGCAGGAGTGTTACAACCTTGTGTAGTTGCAGGGATAAGTGCAGGAATGTTACTCCTTGTGTATTTGCAGGGACAAGTGCAGGTGTGTTACACTTGAGTAGCTGCAGGGACAAGTGCAGGAGTGTTACACCTTGTCTACTTGCAGGGACAAGGGCAGGAATGTTGTAACCTTGTGAAGTTGCAGAGACAAGTGCTGGGAGTATTACACCTTGTGTAATTGCAGGGACAAATGCAGGAGTGTTACACTGTGTGTAGCTGCAGGGACAAGCGCAGGAGTGTTGCACCTTGTGTACTTGCAGGGACAAGTGCAGAACTGTTACACCTTGTGTAGTTGCAGGGACAAGTGAACGAGTGTTACACCTTGTGTAGCTACAGGGACAAGTGCAGGAGTGTTACACCTTGTATAGTTGCAGGGACGAGTGCAGAAGTGTTGCACTTTGTGCAGCTGCACAGACAAGCGCAGGAGTGTTACACATTGTGCACTTGCAGGGAGAAGTGCAACACTTTTGCAACATGTACTTGCAGGGACAAGTGCAGGAGTGTTACACCCTAGGTCAGCGGTCCCCAACCACCGGGCCGCAGAGCATGCGCTACCGGGCCGCGAGGAAACGATATGAGTCAGTTGCACCTTTCCTCATTCCCTGTCACGCCCACTGTTGAGCGTGAACGCATGCGAGGTCATTACCCGTGCATCATCCATTTCAGCGCGGGAAGAAGATCAACTCCTCGAGCTTGCAAATGATGGCGGGCTGAAAAGTATGTTTGACATAACATCTCTGCCGGCATTCTGGATCAAAGTCAAGGCTAAAAATCCTGAGATAGCCACGAAAGCACTGAAAACATTGCTTCCATTTCCAACGTATCTCTGCAATGAATGCAACGAAAACTAAATTGCGGAATAGACTGGACATTAGGAACCCCCTTCCAGTATCGCTGTCTTCCATTACCCCTCGATAGGACCGTCTTGTTGCAGGAAAACAAGCCCAGGGCTCCCACTGATTCAGCGATATTGGTGTGTTGCAATGATTTTATATGTTCATACGGGGAAAATATGTGCTGCGTGTTTAATATCCAAAGGATACTTAAAATGTTATGATGCTATTGACTTATATAACTGTATAACAATTACAGCATGAAAACAGGCGATCTCTGCCCTTCTAGTCCGTGCTGAACGCTACTCTCACCTAGTCCCACCGACCTGCACACAGCCCATAACCCTCCATTCCTTTCCTGTCCATATACTTGTCCAATTTTTCTTTAAATGATAATATCGAACCTGCCTCTGCCACTTCTACTGGAAGTTCGTTCAACACTTACTTCAAGCTCCCCTGTCCTCCCCTGATAATTGACTTATCACTATATTCATGCGAGGAAAATATGCGCTGTGTGTTTAATATTAAATTCGTTAGATAAACCCTTTTAGAAATGAAATTGAGTGTATTAGCTAATTATCATCTATATTCCAGTCGTGATTAACATACCACCGCCCCCCTCGAACAGAATCGCCAAAAACGATTTGAAGAAAAAAATGGTACATGCATGCGCAAGTTATGTATGCGCACTGGTGCCCGCGCAAGGCTTCATGGTCATTGTAGTCTTTCTTGGGGATACACAGCGTATTTGACTGCTACTCTTGTCCGTTGACAACCCTTAACCCCGCCGGTCGGCTGGTCCGCAAGAATACTGACAATATGAAACCCGTCCGCAGTGCAAAAAAGGTTGGGGACCCCTGCCCTAACTACTTACAGGGAAAAGCGCAGGAGTGTTACACCTTGTGTAGTTGCAGGGACAAGTGCAGAGTGTTGAAACATGTAATTGCAGGGAGAAGTGCAGTAGTGTTACACTTTGTCTAGTTGCAGGGACTAATGCAAGAGTGTTACACTTTGTGTAATTGCAGGGACAAGTGCAGGAGGGTTACACCTTGTCTAGTTGCAGGGACTCTTGCATGAGTGTTACACTTTGTGTACTTGCAGGGACAAGTGCAGGAGGGTTACACCTTTTGTAGTTGCAGGGTCAAGGGCAGCAGTGTTGCAATATGTACTTGCAGGGTCAAGTGCTGGAGTGTTACACCTTGCGTACTTGCAGGGACAAGTGCGGCAGTGTTGCAACATGTACTTGTCGGGACAAGTGCAGGCGTGTTACACCTTGTGTACTTGCAGGGACAAGTGCAGGAGTATTACACCTTGTGTAGTTGCAGGGACAGGTGCAGGAGTGTTACACCTTGTGTACTTGCAGGGAAAAGTGCAGGAGTGTTGCAACTTGTGTAGTTGCAGGGAGAAGCGCAGGAATGTTTCACCTTGTGTAGCTGCAGGGACAAGTGCAGGAGTGTTACACCATGTGTAATTGCAGGGACAAGTGCAGGAGTGTTGCACCTTGTGTACTTGCAGGACAAGTGCAGGAATGTTACACCTTGTGTACTTGCAGGGACAAGTGCAGGAGTGTTACACCTTGTGTACTTGCAGGGACAAGTGCAGGAGTGTTACACCTTGTGTACTTGCAGGGACAAATGCAGGAGTGTTACACCTTGTGTAATTGCAGGCACAAGTACAGGAATGTTGCAACATGTAATTGCAGCGACAAGTGCAGGACTATTACACATTGTGTAGCTGCAGGGACAAGTGCAGGAGTGTTACACCTCGAGTAGTTGCAGGGACAAGTGCAGGACTGTTACACCCTGTGCAGCTGCAGGGACAAGTGCAGGAGTGCTACAACTTGAGGAGTTGCAGGGACAAGTGCAGGAGTGTTACAACTTGTGTAGTTGCAGGGACAAGTGCAGGAGTGTTGCAACATGTACTTGTCGGGATAAGTGCAGGCGTGTTACACCTTGTGTACTTGCAGGGAGAACTGCAGGAGTATTACACCTTGTGTAATTGCAGGCACAAGTGCAGGAATGTTGCGACATGTAATTGCAGGGACAAATGCAGGACTGTTAAACCTTGTCTATTTGCAGGGACAAGTGCAGGAGTTTTACACCCTAGGTCAGCAGTCCCCAACCACCGGGCCGCAGAGCATGCGCTACCGGGCCGTGAGGAAACGATACGATTTGGCGATGAGTCAGTTGCACCTTTCCTCATTCCCTGTCACGCCCACTGTTGAGCTTGAACGCATGCGAGGTCATTACCCGCGCGTCATCCATTTCAGCGCGGGAAGAAGATCAACTCCTCGAGCTTGCAAAAGATGACGGGCTGAAAAGTATGTTTGACATAACATCTCTGCCGGCATTCTAGATCAAAGTCAGGCTAAATATCCTGAGATGGCCACGAAAACACTGAAAACGTTGCTTCCATTTCCACCGTACCTCTGCAATGAATGCAACAAAAACTAAATTGCAGAATAGACTGGACATTAGGAACCCCCTTCGAGTATCGCTGTCTTCCATTACCCCTCGATAGGACCGTCTTGTTGCAGGGAAACAAGCCCAGGGCTCCCACTGATTCAGTGATATTGGTGTGTTGCAATGATTTTATATGTTCATACGGGGGAAATATGTGCTGTGTGTTTAATATCCAAAGGATACTTAAAATGTTATGATGCTATTGACTTATATAACTGTATAATAATTACAGCACAGAAACAGGTGATCCATGCCCTTCTAGTCCATACCGAATGCTACTCTCACCTAGTCCACCGACCTGCACACAGCCATACCCCTCCATTCCTTTCCTGTCCATATACTTGTCCAATTTTTCTTTAAATGATAATATCGAACCTGCCTCTGCCACTTCTACTGGAAGTTCATTCAACACTTACTTCAAGCTCCCCTGTCCTCCCCGATAATTGACTTATCACTATATTCATGCGAGGAAAATATGCGCTGTGTGTTTAATATTAAATTCGTTAGATAAACCCTTTTAGAAATGAAATTGAGTGTATTAGCTAATTATCATCTATATTCCGGTTGTGATTAACATACCACCGCCCCCCTCGAACAGAATCGCCAAAAACGATTTGAAGAAAAAAATGGTACATGCATGCGCAAGTTATGTATGCGCACTGGTGCCCGCGCAAGGCTTCATGGTCATTGTAGTCTTTCTTGGGGATGCACAGCGTATTTGACTGCTACTCTTGTCCGTTGACAACCCTTACCCCCCGCCGGTCGGCTGGTCCGCAAGAATATTGACAATATGATTCGGCAGACTGTGCGGAAGAAACCATCACTGGTTCAACGGGCAGAAAGGCGATTCTCAGCAATGCGTCGTGGAGCGCTAAGAGGGGACAGTGAGACACACAGAACACTGCTGGCCATCCACTGCATCCTGACCTATCTCCAGCTGTCTCGACTATGTCTTGCCACTGGGTCCAGATAGGCCAGGACGAGAGAGTGAGGCTGACGACTTGCGTAGCTCTCCCTCACTTTAATTCACGTCAAGCGTAAGTCATGACTTCAAACCCAACGCGCAACCTAAAGTCCTGTGGCGATGGGGGAGCGGCGAAGCAGCAGGTACGGATACACTGGAAGCTGTAGTCACAGACCTGCACACAGGCGGCCCAGGGCATAGGGTCGCTCTCTACTGGACCGAAGCAGCAGTTGAGTTCGGCAGCCCCCTGGGTGTCTGAGCAGCCCTCTTTAGGATCGCTCTGCTCACCTCCATGGAGGAAGGGGCTGGAAAAGGTGCCTCAAACATAGTCTGCTTCACTTCACCCTGGCCAGCTTACCGCGGCTGGTGGGGATCCCTCATTGCGGTCGACCTACAACAGTGAAGAAGAAAGTGATGGTGCTCAACCTTGGCACATGGAACGTGAGAACTCTACGAGACAACATCAAGGCAGACAGACCAGAGAGAAGAACTGCACTGGTTGCAAAAGAGCTAGCTCGCTACAACGTAGACATAGCAGCTCTCAGCGAAACGCGCCTAGCAGACAAGGGCCAGCTGACAGAACGTAGCGGTGGATACACGTTCTTCTGGAGCAGTCGCAGCAGCGCTGAACGACGAGAAGCAGGCGTGGGATTTGCCATCAATTGTAACCTCGCCCGTAAACTCACCAAGCACCCAGAGAGCATCAACGACCGCCTGATGACACTTCAGCTCCCACTTGCAAACAAGAAGAGTGCTGCGCTGATTAGTGCCTACGCTCCCACCATGACCAACCCAGATGACATTAACGACAAGTTCTATGAAGAACTCGACACCCTCATCTCAGCCATCCCACAGTCAGAGAAGCTCATTGTTCTCGGGGACTTCAACGCCAGAGTAGGGACAGACTACCAAACCTGGGAAGGGATCATTGGAAGACACGGCACTGGCAAGTGTAACAGCAACGGCCTTCTGCTCCTCAAGACATGTGTCACACACGACCTTGTCATCACCAACACCCTGTTCCGCTTACCCACTTGTAAGAAGACGTCATGGATGCACCCACGCTCGAAGCACTGGCATCTGATTGGCTAAATCATCACCAGGAAGAGGGACAGGATGGATGTCAGAGTGACGAGAGCCACGTGTGGTGCCGACTGCTGGACCGACCACCGCCTCATTGTGTCCAAGTTCAGGCTTCGCATTCTGCTCATGAGAAGACCCCAAGGGCAGAAGACTGCAAAGAGGCTGAATGTCTCCAAGCTGAAAAGCAGCAGGGTTGCAGAAGAATTCGTCGATGACCTTGAAGGCAGACTGCCAGACACACCACAGGATGACGGGATCAGTGTTGAGGAACAGTGGACGGCCTTCAGAGACGCTGTCTACACTACCGCGCTCGAACATCTCGGACCAGCAACCCGAAGAAACCAAGACTGGTTCGATGAGAATGATGAAGAAATACAGGCACTACTAACGGAGAAACATCAACATTACAGAGCGCATCAGAACGACCCCACGTCGCTAGCCAAGAAAGATGCCTTTACCAATGCAAGAAGAAAGGTGCAGAAAAAACTTCGCGAGATGCAGGACAGCTGGTTCAGCAAGAAGGCCGATGAAATCCAGGGCTATGCAGACAGCCACGACATAAAGCGCTTCTACGATGCGCTTAAGGCTGTATACGGACCTCAGTCCTCCGGCTCCTCACCCCTCCTCAACGCAGATGAGACGCAGCTGCTGACAGAGAAGAAGCAAGTTCTGGATTGGTGGGCTGAGCACTTTAACAACGTCCTTAACCACCCTGCCGACATCAACGATGAGGCCATTGCCCGCCTGCCCCAGGTAAAGATCAACAAGAACCTCGACACCCTCCCCACAGTAGATGAAGTCAGGAAGGCAGTGAAGCAACTCTCCTGTGGCAAAGCACCAGGACACGATGCAATCCCTGCTGAGGTATACAAAGCAGGAGGCCCTGTCATGATGCAAAAGCTGACTGTACTCTTCCAGTCCATGTGGAAAAAGGGACAGGTCCCGCAACAGCTGAAAGATGCCAGCATAGTCCACATCTACAAGAGGAAAGGCAACCGCCAGTCTTGCGACAACCACCGAGGCATCTCCCTCTTGTCCATTGCGGGGAAGATTCTGGCCCGCGTCCTGCTCAACCACCTTCTCCAACATCTTGAGCAAGATCTGCTCCCAGAAAGCCAGTGTGGCTTCCGTGCTGAAGGTGGGACCGCGGACATGATTTTTGCTGCGCGCCAACTCCAGGAAAAATGCCAGGAGCAACACAGCGACCTTTTCGTGACCTTTGTCGATCTAACCAAGGCTTTCAATACAGTCAGCAGAGAAGGCTTGTGGAAGATCATGGAGAAGTTTGGCTGCCCCAGCAAGTTCATAACAATCATCCGGCAGTTCCACGACGGTATGATGGTGAAAGTTCTGGATGACGGCGACAAGTCGGAGGCCTTCCCAGTGACAAATGGCGTCAAACAAGGCTGCGTTTTTGCCCCGACTCTGTTCAGTATGGTATTCTCTGCCATGCTGACAGATGCCTTCTGTAACTACGAAGAAGGAATCCACGTCAGGTACAGGACTGACGGCAGGTTGTTCAACCTTAGGCGCCTGCAGCCAGTTACAAAGGTGCGAGAGACTGTCATCAGAGACTTCTTGTTTGCTGATGACTGCGCACTCAACGCCAGCACAGAGCAGGAGATTCAGCGTGAAATGGACTGCTTCTCACAAGCCTGCGACAACTTCGGTCTCACTATCAGCACCAAAAAGACTGAAGTTATGTACCAGCCTGCCCCAGGAAAGCCATACCAGGAGCCGTGCATCACGGTGAAGGGCCAGAACCTCCAGGCAGCCGACAACGTCACCTACCTGGGCAGCATACTCTCTCGCGCAATGAATATAGATGCTGAGGTCAACAACAGGATTGCCAAAGCCAGCGCCGCCTTTAGGAGACTCCGTGAGAACGTCTGGGAGCAGAGAGGACTCAGCCTTACCACCAAGCTGAAGGTCTACTGTGCAGTGGTCCTTTACGCCAGCGAGACCTGGACTGTCTACAGCAGACACGCCAAACAGCTCAACCACTTTCACCTGAGCTGTCTCCGCAGACTCCTCCACATCAGGTGGCAGGACAAAGTCCCCGACACGGAAATCCTGGAACGAGCTGGGCTCTGCAGCGTCTACACCCTCCTGCTGAAAGCCCAAGCCAGGTGGGCTGGACATGTGGTCAGAATGCCAGACAGCCGATTGCCTAAGCAGCTGCTGTACGGAGAACTGTGTCAGGGCAAGCACTCAGTCGGGGGGCAGAAGAAACGTTACAAAGACTGCCTCAAAGCGTCCCTCAAAGGCCTGGGTGTCGACATCAACACGTAGGAGACGCTTCCTCGACCGTCCAGCTTGGCGCAGCAAGATCACCACAGGAGCCCGTGCAGCTGAAGTCAGGCGCATCATCGAGGCACAACGAAAGCGTGCTGTGCGCAAAGCCCGAGCAGCATCCACTGCCGCGACAGCACCCACCCACTTGTGTCCCACATGTGGGCAAGCCTTCAGGGCCCGGATCGGCCTCATCAGTCACCTCCGGACCCAAAGCCACCAATTTCCCATTTGACTTTGAAGACATGGTCATCTTCGACTACGAAGGCCAAACAACTACAACAACAACAGCAGCTGCACGGACAAGTGCATGAGTGTTGCACCTTGTGTACTTGCAGGTAGAAATGCAATAGTGTTGCAACATTTATTTCCAGGGACAAATGCAGGAGTATTAAACCTTGTCTATTTGCAGGGACAAGTGCAGGAGTGTTAAACCTTGTATATATGCAGAGACAAGTGCAGGAGTGTTGCAAAATAACTGGTAGGGACAATTGCAGGAATGTTACACCTTGTGTAATTGCAGGGACAAGTGCAGGAATGTTGCAAAATGTACTTCCAGGGACAAATGCAGGAGTTTTACAACTTGTGTAGTTGCAGGGACAAGTGCAGGAGTGTTGCAACATGTACTTGCAGGGACAAGTGCATGAGTGTTGCACCTTGTGTACTTGCAGGGAGAAATGCAATAGTGTTGCAACATGTACTTGCAGGAAAAAGTGCAGGAGTGTTGCAACATGTATTTCCAGGGACAAATGCAGGAGTGTTAAACCTGGTCTATTTGCAGTGACAAGTGCAGGAGTGTTAAACCTTGTTTATATGCAGGGACAAGTGCAGGACTGTTCACCTTGTGTAATTGCAGGAACAAATGCAGAAATGTTACACCTTGTATAGCTGCAGGGACAAGTGCAGGAGTGTCAAAACCTTGTGTACTTGCAGGGACAGATGCAAGCGTGTTACACCTTGTGTACTTGCAGGGACAAGTGCAGGACTGTAGCAACCATCTGTAGTTGCAGGGTCAAGTGCAGGAGTGTTGCAACATGCACTTGCAGGGACAAGTGCAGGAGTGTTACACCTTGTGTAATTGCAGGAATGTTGCAACATGTAATTGCAGGGACAAATGCAGGACTGTTACACCTTGGAAAGCTGCAGGGACACGTGTAGGAGTGTTGCACCTTGTGTACTTGCAGGATGAGTGCAGGAATGTTACACCTTGTGTACCTACAGGGACAAGTGCAGGACTGTTGCAACCTTGTGTAGTTGCAGGAACAAGTGCAGGAATGTTGCAACTTTGTGTAATGGCAGGGACAACTGCAGGAAAGTTGCAACCTTGTGTAGTTTCAGGGACAAGTGCAGGAGTGTTACACCTTGTGCAGTTGCAGGGACAAGTGCAGGAGTGTTGCAACATGTACTTGCAGGGATAAGTACAGGACTGTTGCAACATATACTTGCAGGTACAAGTGCAGGAGTGTTACACCTTGTGTAATTGCAGGGTAAAGTGCAGGAGTGTTACACCTTGTATGCTTGTAGGGACAAGTGCAGGAGTGTTAAAACTTGTGTAGTTGCAGAGAGAAGTGCAGGAGTGTTAAACCTTGTACATTTGCAGGGACAAGTGCAGGAGTGTTGCAAAATATACTGGTAGGGACAAGTGCAGGAGTGTTACACCTTGTGTACTTGCAGGGAGAAATGCAGTAGTGTTGCAACATGTACTTGCAGGAAGAAGTGCAGGAGTGTTGCAGCATGTATTTCCAGGGACAAATACAGGAGTGTTAAACCTTGTGTATTTGCAGGGACAAGTGCAGGAGTGTTAAACCTTGTATATATGCAGAGACAAGTGCAGGACTGTTGCAAATTATACTGGTAGGGACAAGTGCAGGAGTGTTACACTTTGTGTAGTTGCATGGACAAGCGCAGGAGTGTTCCAACTTGTGTAGTTGCAGGTAAAGTGCAGGAATGTTGAAACTTGGTGTAATGGCAGGGACAACTGCAGGAAAGTTGCAACCTTGTGTAGTTTCAGGGACAAGTGCAGGAGTGTTACACCTTGTGTAGTTGTAGGGACAAGTGCAGGAGCATTACACCTTGTGTAGTTGCAGAGACAAGTGCAGGAGTGTTGCAACATGTATTTGCAGAGACAAGTGCAGGAGGGCTACACCTTGTGTACCTGCAGGGACCAGTGCAGGAGTGTTACACCTTGTGCAGTTGCACGGACAAGTGCAGAAGTGTTGCAACATGTACTTGCAGGGATAAGTACAGGAGTGTTGCTACATGTACTTGCAGGGACAAGTGCAGGAGGGCTACACCTTGTGTACTTACAGGGACAAGTGCAGGAGTGTTACACCTTGTGTAATTGCAGAAAATGTTGTAACATGTAATTGCAGGGACAAATGCAGGACTGTTACACCTTTTATAGCTGCAGGGACACGTGCAGGAGTGTTACACCTTGTCTACTTGCAGGGACAAGTGCAGGAGTGCTACACCTTGTGTACTTGCAGGGATAGGTGCAAGCGTGTTACACCTTGTGTACTTGCAGGGACAAGTACAGGAGTGTTGCAACTTGTGTAGTTGCAGGGAGAAGTCCAGGAATGTTTCACCTGGTGTAGCTGCAGGGAGAAGTGCAGGAGTGTTACACCATGTGTAATTGCAAGGACAAGTGCAGGACCGTTGCAACCTTGTGTAGTTGCAGGGAAAAGAGCAGGAGTGTTCCAACTTATGTAGTTGCAGGTAAAGTGCAGGAAAGTTGCAAACTTATGTAGTTGCAGGGACAAGTGCAGGAGTGTTACACCTTGTGTAGTTGCAGGGACAAGTGCAGGAGTGTTGCAACATGTACTTGCAGGGATAAGTACAGGAGTGTTGCAACATATACTTCCAGGGACAAGTGCAGGAGTGTTACACCTTGTGGAATTGCAGGGACAAATGCAGGAGTGTCACACCTTGTATGCTTGTAGGGACAACTGCAGTAGTGTTAAAACTTGCGTAGTTGCAGAGAGAAGTGCAGGAGTGTTGCAACCTTGTGTAGTTGCAGGGACAAATGCAGGAGTGTTCCAACATGTACTTGCAGGGACAAGTGCAGGAGTGTTACACCTTGTGTAGTTGCAGGGACAAAGTGCAAGAGTGTTGCAACATGTACCTGCAGGGACAAGTGCAGGAGTGTTACACCTTGTGTAGTTGCAGGGACAAATGCAAGAGTGTTGCAACAGGTACTTGCAGGGACAAGTGCAGAAGTGTTACACCTTGTGTACTTGCAGGGACAAGTGCAGGAGTGTTGCAACATGTACTTGCAGGGATAGATGCAAGCATGCTACACCTTGTGTACTTGCAGGACAAGTGCAGGAGTGTTCCAACATGTACTTGCAGGGATAAGTGCAGGAGTGTTACACCTTGTGCAGTTTCAGGGACAAGTGAAGGAGCGTTGCAACATGTACTTGCAGGGATATGTACAGGAGTGTTGCAACAGGTACTTGCAGGGACAAGTGCAGGAGTGTTGCAACATGTACTTGCAGGGATAGATGCAAGCATGCTACACCTTGTGTACTTGCAGGACAAGTGCAGGAGTGTTCCAACATGTACTTGCAGGGATAAGTGCAGGAGTGTTACACCTTGTGCAGTTGCAGGGACAAGTGAAGGAGCGTTGCAACATGTACTTGCAGGGATATGTACAGGAGTGTTGCAACAGGTACTTGCAGGGACAAGTGCAGGAGTGCTACACCTTGTGTACTTGCAGGGACCAGTGCAGGAGTGTTACACCTTGTGCAGTTGCAGGGACAAGTGAAGGAGCGTTGCAACATGTACTTGCAGGGATATGTACAGGAGTGTTGCAACAGGTACTTGCAGGGACAAGTGCAGGAGTGTTGCAACATGTACTTGCAGGGATAAGTGCAGGAGTGTTACACCTTGTGCAGTTGCAGGGACAAGTGAAGGAGCGCTGCAACATGTACTTGCAGGGATATGTACAGGAGTGTTGCAACATATACTTGCAAGGACAAGTGCAGGACTGTTACACCTTGTGTAATTGCAGGGTCAAGTGCAGGAGTGTTAAAACTTGTGTAGTTGCAGAGAGATGTGCAGGAGTGTTACACCTTGTGTAATTGCAGGGACAAGTGCCAGAATGTTGCAACATGCAATTGCAGGGACAAATGTAGGACTGTTACACTTTACATAGCTGCAGGGACACATGCAGGAGTGTTGCAACATGTACTTGCAGGGATAAGTAAAGGAGTGTTGCAACATATACTTCCAGGGACAGGTGCAGGAGTGTTACACCTTGTGGAATTGCAGGGACAAGTGCAGGAGTGTCACACCTTGTATACTTGTAGGGACAAGTGCAGTAGTGTTAAAACTTGCGTAGTTGCAGAGAGAAGTGCAGGAGTGTTAAACCTTGTATATTTGCAGGGAGAAGTGCAGGAGTGTTGCAACCATGTGTAGTTGCAGGGACAAATGCAGGAGTGTTAAACCTTGTATATATGCAGAGACAAGTGCAGGACTGTTGCAAATTATACTGGTAGGGACAAGTGCAGGAGTGTTACACTTTGTGTAGTTGCACGGACAAGTGCAGGAGTGTTCCAACTTGTGTAGTTGCAGGTAAAGTGCAGGAATGTTGAAACTTGGTGTAATGGCAGGGACAACTGCAGGAAAGTTGCAACCTTGTGTAGTTTCAGGGACAAGTGCAGGAGTGTTACACCTTGTGTAGTTGTAGGGACAAGTGCAGGAGCATTACACCTTGTGTAGTTGCAGAGACAAGTGCAGGAGTGTTGCAACATGTACTTGCAGGGACAAGTGCAGGAGGGCTACACCTTGTGTACTTGCAGGGACCAGTGCAGGAGTGTTACACCTTGTGTAATTGCAGAAAATGTTGTAACATGTAATTGCAGGGACAAATGCAGGACTGTTACACCTTTTATAGCTGCAGGGACACGTGCAGGAGTGTTACACCTTGTCTACTTGCAGGGACAAGTGCAGGAGTGTTACACCTTGTGTAGTTGCAGGGACAAATGCAGGAGTGTTGCAACATGTACTTGCAGGGATAGATGCAAGCGTGCTACACCTTGTATACTTGCAGGGACAAGTACAGGAGTGTTGCAACTTGTGTAGTTGCAGGGAGAAGTCCAAGAATGTTTCACCTGGTGTAGCTGCAGTGAGAAGTGCAGGAGTGTTACACCATGTGTAATTGCAAGGACAATTGCAGGACTGTCACAACCTTGTGTAGTTGCAGGGACAAGAGCAGGAGTGTTCCAACTTGTGTAGTTGTAGGTAAAGTACAGGAAAGTTGCAACCTTGTGTAGTTGCAGGGACAAGTGCAGGTGTGTTGCAACATGTACTTGCAGGGACAAGTGCAGGAGGGTTACAACTTGTGTACTTGCAGGGATAGATGCAAACGTGTTACACCTTGTGTACTTGCAGGGACAAGTGCAGGAGTGTTACACCTTGTGTAGCTGCAGGGACAAGTGCAGGAGTGTTGCACCTTGTGTACCTGCAGGGAGAAATGCAATAGTGTTGCAACATGTGTTTGCAGGAAGAAGTGCAGGAGTGTTGCAGCATGTATTTCCAGGGACAAATGCAGGAGTGTTAAACCTTGTCTATTTGCAGGGACAAGTGCAGGAGTGTAAAACCTTGTATATATGCAGGGACAAGTGCAGGACTGTTGCAAATTATACTGGTAGGGACAAGTGCAGGAGTGTTACACCTTGTGTACTTACTGGGACAAGTGCAGGAGTGTTACACCTTGTGTAGTTGCAGGGACAAGTGCAGGAATGTTGCAACATGTAATTGCAGGAACAAATGCAGGACTGCTACACCTTGTAGAAATGCAGGGACAAGTGCAAGAGTGTTCACCTTGTGTAATTGCAGGAACAAATGCAGGACTGTTACACCTTGTATAGCTGCAGGGACAAGTGCAGGAGTGTTTAAACCTTGTGTACTTGCAGGGACAGATGCAAGCGTGTTACACCTTGTGTATTAGCAGGGACAAGTGCAGGGGTGTTGCACCTTGTTTACTTGCAGGACAAGTGCAGGAATGTTACACCTTGTGTACTTACAGGGACAAGTGCAGGACTGTAGCAACCTTGTGTAGTTGCAGGGACAAGTGCAGGAGTGTTGCAACATGTACTTGCAGGGACAACTGCAGGAGTGTTACACCTTGTTTACTTGCAGAGACAAGTGCAGGAGTGCTACACCTTGTCTACTGCAGGGACAAGTGCAGGAGGGTTACACCTTGCGTAGTTGCAGGGACAAGTGCAGGAGTGTTACACCTTGTGCAGTTGCACGGACAAGTGCAGGAGCGTTGCAACATGTACTTGCAGGGATAAGTACAGGAGTGTTGCAACATATACTTGCAGGGACAAGTGCAAGAGTGTTAAAACTTGTATATATGCAGGGACAAGTGCAGGACTGTTGCAAATTATACTGGTAGAGACAAGTGCAGGAGTGTTACACCTTATGTGGTTGCAGGGACAAGTGCAGGAGTGTTACACTTTTGTAGTTGCAGGGACAAGTGCAGGAGTGTTACATCATGTGTCGCTGCACGGGCAGGTGCAGGAGTGTTGCAACATGTAGTTGCAGGGACAAGTGCAGGAGTGTTTCACCTTGTGCAGTAGCAGGGACAAGTGCAGGATTGTTAAACCCTGTGTACTTGCAGGGACAAGTGCAGAAATGTTGCAATATGTACTTGCAGGGACACGTGCAGTAGTGTTACACCTCGTGTACCTGCAGGGACAAGTGCAGGAGTGTTGCAACATGTACTTGTAGCGAGAAGTGCCGGGGTGTTACACCTTCTGTAGATGGAGGGACAAGTGCAGGGGAGTTACACCTTGTGTAGTTGCTGGGACAAGTAGAGGAGTGTTACACCTTGTATACTTGCAGGGAGAAGTGCAGGGATTGTTGCACCTTATGTGGTTGCAGGGCCGAGGTCAGGAGTGTTACACCTTGTGTCACTGCATGGGCAAGTGCAGGAGTGTTACATCTTGTGTCGCTGCACGGGCAAGTGCAGGAGTGTTTCACCTTGTGCAGTTGCAGGGACAAGTGCAGGATTTTTAAACCTTGTGTATTCGCAGGGACAAGTGCATGAATGTTGCCACATGTACTTGCAGGGACAAGTACAGGAGTGTTACACCTTGTGTAGCTGCACGGACAAGTGCTGGAGTGTTACACCTTGTGTATTTGCAGTGACATGTACAGGAGTGTTCCAACATGTACTTGCAGGGACAACTGCTGGTGTGTTACACCTTGTGTACTTGCAGGGACATGTGCAGGTGTGTTGCAACATGTATTTGCAGGGACAAATGCAGGAGTGTTACACCTTGTGTACTTGCAGGGACAAGTGCAGGAGTGTTGCAACATGTACACGGAGGGACAAGGCAGGAGTGGTACACCTTGTGTACTTTCAGGGACAAATGCAGGAGTGGTACACCTTGTGTACTTGCAGGAACAAGTGCAGGAGTGTTACAACATGTACTTGCAGGGACAAGTGCAGGAGTGTTACAACATGCACACGGAGGGACAAGGTAGGAGTGTTACTCCTTGTGTACTTGCAGGGACAAGTGCAGGAGTGGTACACCTTGTGTACTTGCAGGGTCAAGTGCAGGAGTGTTACGCCTTGTGTATTTGCAGGGACAAGTGCAGGAATGTTACAACACGTACTTGCAGGGGCAAATGTTGAAGTGTTACACCTTGTGTAGTAGCAGGGACAAGTGCAGGAGTGTTACACTTCGTGCATTTGCAGGGAGAAGTGCAAGTGTGTTGCAACGTGTACTTGCAGGGTCAAATGCAGGAGTGCTACAACTTGTGTACTTGCAGTGACATGTGCAGGTGTGTTGCAACAAGTACACGGAGGGACAAGGCAGGAGTGTTACACCTTGTGTACTTGCAGGGACAAGAGCAGGAGTGTTACACCTTGTGTACTTGCAGGGACAAGTGCAGGAGTGTTACACCTTGTGTACTTGCAGGGACAAGTGCAGGAGTGTTACAACATGTACTTGCATGGACAAATGCAGGAGTGTTACACCTTGTGCAGTTGCAGGGACAAATGCAGGAGTGTTACACCTTGTGTACTTGCAGGGACAAGTGCAGGAATGTTACAGCTTGTGTACCTGCAGGGACAAGTGTAGGAGTGTTGCAACATGTACTTGCAACGAGAAGTGCAGGAGTGTTACACATTGTGTAGATGGAGGGACAAGTGCAGGGGTGTTACCCCTTGTGTATTTGCAGGGACAAGTGCAGGAGTGTTTCACGTAGTGCAGTTGCAGGGACAAGTGCCGGATTGTTAAACCTTGTGTACTTGCAGGGACAAGTGCAGGAATGTTGCAACATGTACTTGCAGGACAAGTGCAGGATTGTTACACCTTGTGTCGCTGCACACGCAATTGCAGGAGTGTTGCAACATGTAGTTGCAGGGACAAGTGCCGGAGTGTAACACCTTGTGTATTTGCAGTGATATGCGCAGGAATGTTGCAACATGTACTTGCAGGGACAAATGCAAGAGTGTCACAGCTTGTGTCTTTGCAGGGAGAAGTACAACAGTGTTGCAAGATGTGCTTGTAGAGACAAGTCCAGGTGTGTTACACCTTGTGTACCTGCGGGGACAAGTGCAGGAGTGTTACACCTTGTGTAGTAGCAGGGACAAGTGCAGGAGTGTTACACCTCGTGTACTTGCAGGGACAAGTGCAGGAGTGGTACACCTTGTGTACTTGCAGGAACAAGTGCAGGAGTGTTATGCCTTGTGTATTTGCAGGGACAAGTGCAGGAATGTTACAGCTTGTGTACTTGCAGGGACAAGTGTAGGAGTGTTGCAACATGTACTTGCAGCGAGAAGTGCAGGGGTGTTGCAACATGTACTTGCAACGAGAAGTGCAGGAGTATTACACCTTGTGTAGATCGAGGGACAAGTGCAGGTGTGGTACACCTTGTGTACTTGCAGGGACAAGTGCAGGAGTGTTACACCTTGTGTATTTGCAGGGACAAGTGCAGGAATGTTACAACACGTACTTGCAGGGGCAAATGTTGAAGTGTTACACCTTGTGTAGTAGCAGGGACAAGTGCAGGAATGTTACACCTTGTGTACTTGCAGGGACAAGTGCAGGAGTGTTACACCTTGTGTAGCTACAGGGACAAGTGCTGGAGTGTTACACCTTGTGTGCTTGCAGGGAGAAGTGCAGGGATTGTTGCAACTTACATGGTTGCAGGGACAAGTGCAGGAGTGTTACACCTTGTGTACTTGCAGGGACATGTGCAGGTGTGTTGCAACGTGTACTTGCAGGGACAAATGCAGGAGTGTTACACCTTGTGTACTTGCAGGGACAAGTGCCGGAGTGTTACACCTTGTGTGCTTGCAGGGAGAAGTGCAGGTGTGTTGCAACTTATATGGTTGCAGGGACAAGTGCTGGAGTGTTACACCTTGTGTATTTGCAGTGACATGTGCAGGTGTGTTGCAACGTGTACTTGCAGGGACAAGTGCAGGAGTGTTACACCTTGTGTAGTTGCAGGGACAAGTGCAGGAGTGTTACACCTTGTGTACTTGCAGGGACAAGTGCAGGAGTGTTCAACATGTACACGGAGGGACAAAGCAGGAGTGTTACACATTGTGTAGATAGAGGGACAAGTGCAGGGGTGTTACCCCTTGTGTAGCTGCAGGGACAAGTGCAGGAGTGTTTCACGTAGTGCAGTTGCAGGGACAAGTGCCGGATTGTTAAACCTTGTGTACTTGCAGGGACAAGTGCAGGAATGTTGCAACATGTACTTGCAGGACAAGTGCAGGATTGTTACACCTTGTGTCGCTGCACGGGCAATTGCAGGAGTGTTGCAACATGTACTTGCAGGGACAAATGCAAGAGTGTCACAGCTTGTGTATTTGCAGGGAGAAGTACAACAGTGTTGCAAGATGTGCTTGTAGAGACAAGTCCAGGTGTGTTACACCTTGTGTACCTGCGGGGACAAGTGCAGGAGTGTTACACCTTGTGTGCTTGCAGGGAGAAGTGCAGGAGTGTTACACCTTGTGTTGCTGCAGGGACAAGTGCTGGAGTGTTACACCTTCTGTATTTGCAGTGACACGTGCAGGTGTGTTGCAACGTGTACTTGCAGGGACAAGTGCTGGTGCGTTACACCTTGTGTATTTGCAGTGACATGTGCAGGTGTGTTGCAACATGTACACGGAGGGACAAGTGCAGGAGTGTTCCACCTTGTGTACTTGCAGGAACAAGTGCAGGAGTGTTATGCCTTGTGTATTTGCAGGGACAAGTGCAGGAATGTTACAGCTTGTGTACTTGCAGGGACAAGTGCAGGAGTGTTACACCTCGTGTACTTGCAGGGACAAGTGCAGGAGTGGTACACCTTGTGTACTTGCAGGAACAAGTGCAGGAGTGTTATGCCTTGTGTATTTGCAGGGACAAGTGCAGGAATGTTACAGCTTGTGTACTTGCAGGGACAAGTGCAGGAGTGTTACACCTCGTGTACTTGCAGGGACAAGTGCAGGAGTGGTACACCTTGTGTACTTGCAGGAACAAGTGCAGGAGTGTTATGCCTTGTGTATTTGCAGGGACAAGTGCAGGAATGTTACAGCTTGTGTACTTGCAGGGACAAGTGTAGGAGTGTTGCAACATGTACTTGCAGCGAGAAGTGCAGGGGTGTTGCAACATGTACTTGCAACGAGAAGTGCAGGAGTGTTACACCTTGTGTAGATCGAGGGACAAGTTCAGGTGTGTTACACCTTGTGTACTTGCAGGGAGAAGTGCAGGGATTGTTGCACCTTATGTGGTTGCACGGGCAATTGCAGGAGTGTTGCAACATGTAGTTGCAGGGACAAGTGCAAGAGTGTTTCACGTTGTGCAGTTGCAGGGACAAGTGCAGGATTGTTAAACCTTGTGTACTTGCAGGGACAAGTGCAGGAATGTTGCAACATGTACTTGCAGGATCAGTGCAGGATTGTTCCACCTTGTGAACTTGCTGGGACAAGTGCAGGGATGTTACACCTTGTGTACTTGCAGGGACAAGTGCAGGAGTGTTACAACTTGTGTAGCTACAGGGACAAGTGCCGGAGTGTTACACCTTGTGTGCTTGCAGGGAGAAGTGCAGGGATTGTTGCAACTTACATGGTTGCAGGGACAAGTGCAGGAGTGTTACACCTTGTGTACTTGCAGGGACAAATGCAGGAGTGTTACACCTTGTGTACTTGCAGGGACAAGTGCAGGAGTGTTGCAACATGTACACGGAGGGACAAGGCAGGAGTGTTACACATTGTGTACTTGCAGGGACAAGTGCAGGAGTGGTACACCTTGTGTACTTGCAGGGACAAGTGCAGGAGTGTTACGCCTTGTGTAGTAGCAGGGACAAGTGCAGGAGTGTTACACCTCGTGTATTTGCAGAGATAAGTGCAAGTGTGTTGCAACGTGTACTTGCAGGGACAAGTGCAAGAGTGTTTCACGTTGTGTAGTTGCAGGGACAAGTGCAGGATTGTTAAACCTTGTGTACTGCAGGGACAAGTGCAGGAATGTTGCAACATGTACTTGCAGGACCAGTGCAGGATTGTTCCACCTCGTGTACTTGCTGGGACAAGTGCAGGAGTGTTACACCTTGTGTAGCTGCAGGACAAGCACCGGAGTTTTACACCTTGTGTATTTGCAGTGACATGCGCAGGAGTGTTGCAACATGTACTTGCAGGGACAAATGCAGGAGTGTCACACCTTATGTATTTGCAGGGTAGAGTGCAGGAGCGTTACACCTTGTGTGCTTGCAGGGACAAGTGCAAGAGTGGTACACCATGTGTAGCTGCAGAGCTAATTGCAGGAGTGTTACAGCTTCTGTAATTGCAGGGACAAGTGCAGGAATGTTCCAACATGTACTTGCAGGGACAAGTGCTGGTGCGTTACACCTTGTGTATTTGCAGTGACATGTGCAGGTGTGTTGCAACATGTACACGGAGGGACAAGGCAGGAGTGTTCCACCTTGTGTACTTGCAGGGACAAGTGCAGGAGTGTTACGCCTTGTGTACTTGCAGTGACAAGTGCAGGAGTGTTACAACATTTACGTGCAGGGATAAGTGTTGGAGTGTTACACCTTGTGTAGTTGCAGGGACAAGTGCAGGAGTGTTACACCTCGTGTATTTGCTGGGAGAAGTGCAAGTGTGTTGCAACGTGTACTTGCAGGGACAAATGCAGGAGTGTTACACCTTGTGTACTTGCAGGGACAAGTGCAGGAAGTGTTACACATTGTGTACCTGCAGGGACAAGTGTAGGAGTGTTGCAACATGTACTTGCAGCGAGAAGTGCAGGGGTGTTGCAACATGTACCTGCAATGAGAAGTGCAGAGGTGTTACACCTTGTGTACTTGCAGGGACAAGTGCAGGAGTGTTACACCTTGTGTATTTGCAGTGACATGTGCTGGTGTGTTGCAACGTGTACTTGCATGGACAAATGCAAGCGTGTTACACGTTGTGTACTTGCAGGGACAAGTGCAAGAGTGTTGCAACATGCACACGGATGGACACGGCAGGAGTGTTACACCTTGTGTACTTGCAGGGACAAGTGCAGGAGTGTTGCAACATGTACTTGCAGGGACAAGTGCAGCAGAGTTGCAACGTGTACTTGCAGGGATAGATGCAAGCGTGTTACACCTTGTGTACCTGCAGGGACAAGTACAGGAGCGTTACAACTTGTGTAGTTGCAGGGACAAGTGCAGGAGTGTTACACCTCGTGTATTTGCAGGGAGAAGTGCAAGTGTGTTGCAACGTGTACTTGCAGGGACAAATGCAGGAGTGTTACACCTTGTGTACTTGCAGGGACAAGTGCAGGAAGTGTTACACATTGTGTACCTGCAGGGACAAGTGCAGGAGTGTTGCAACATGCACACGGAGGGACACGGCAGGAGTGTTACACCTTGTGTACTTGCAAGGACAAGTGCAGAACTGTTGCAACCTTGTGTAGTTGCAGGGACAAGAGCAGGAGTGTTCCAACTTGTGTAGTTGTAGGTAAAGTGCAGGAAAGTTGCAACCTTGTGTAGTTGCAGGGACAAGTGCAAGAGTGTTGCAACATGTACTTGTAAGGATAAGTACAGGAGTGTTGCAACATATACTTGCAGGGACAAGTGCAGGAGTGTTACACCTTGTATGCTTGTAGGGACAAGTGCAGTAGTGTTAAAACTTGTGTAGTTGCAAAGAGAAGTGCAGGAGTGTTAAACCTTGAATATTTGCAGGGACAAGTGCAGCAGTGTTGCAACCTTGTGTAGTTGCAGGGACAAGTGTAGGAGTGTTACAACTTGAGTAGTTGCAGGTAAAGTGCAAGAGTGTTACACCTTGTGTACTTGCAGGGACAAGTGCAGGAGCGTTACACCTTGCGTAGATGCAGTGACAAGTGCAGGAGCGTTACACCTTATGTAGTTACAGAGACAGGTGCAGGAGTGTTACAACATGTACTTGCAGGGACAAGTGCAGGAGGGCTACACCTTGTGTACTTGCAGGGACCAGTGCAGGAGTGTTACACCTTGAGAAGTTGCAGGGACGAGTGCAGGAGTGTTGCAAATTATACTGGTAGGGACAAGTGCAGGAGTGTTAAACCTTGTGTAATTGCAGGGACATGTGCAGGAATGTTGCAACATGTAATTGCCGGAACAAATGCAGGACTGTTACACCTTGTATAGCTGCAGGGACAAGTGCAGGAGTGTTACACCTTGTGTAGTTGCAGGGACAAGTGCAAGAGTGTTGCAACATGTACTTGCAGGGACTACTGCAGGAGTGTTACACCTTGTTTACTTGCAGAGACAAGAGTAGGAGTGCTACACCTTGTCTACTTGCAGGGACAAGTGCAGGAGTGTTACACCTTGTGTAGTTGCAAGGACAAGTGCAGGAGTGTTGCAACATGTACTTGCAGGGATAAGTACAGGAGTGTTGCAACATATACTTGCAGGGACAAGTGCAGGAGTGTTACACCTTGTGTAGTTGCAAGGACAAGTGCAGGAGTGTTGCAACATGTACTTGCAGGGATAAGTACAGGAGTGTTGCAACATATACTTGCAGGGACAAGTGCAGGAGTGTTACACCTTGTGGAATTGCAGGGACAAGTGCAGGAGTGTTACACCTTGTATGTTTGTAGGGACAAGTGCAGTAGTGTTACAACTTGTGTAGTTGCAGAGAGAAGTGCAAGAGTGTTAAACCTTGTATATTTGCAGGGAGAAGTGCAGGAGTGTTGCAACCTTGTGTAGTTGCAGGGACAAATGCAGGAGTGTTCCAACATGTACTTGCAGGAACAAGTGCAGGAGTGTTACAACTTGTGTAGTTGCAGGGACAAAGTGCAAGAGTGTTGCAAGATGTACTTGCAGGGACAAGTGCAGGAGTGTTACACCCTGTGTACTTGCAGGGACAAGTGCACCAGCGTTACACCTTGCGTAGTTGCAGGGACAAGTGCAGGAGTGTTACACCTTGTGTATTTGCAGGGAGAAGTGCAATAGTGTTGCAACATGTACTTGCAGGAAGAAGTGCAGGAGTGTTGCAGCATGTATTTCCAGGGACAAATGCAGGAGTGTTAAACCTTGTGTATTTGCAGGGACAAGTGCAGGAGTGTTAAACCTTGTATATATGCAGGGACAAGTGCAGGACTGTTGCAAATTATACTGATAGGGACAAATGCAGGACTGTTACACCTTGTATATATGCAGGGTCAAGTGCAGGAATGTTGCAACATGTACTTGCAGGGACAATTGCAGGAGTGTTTCACCTTGTGTAGTTGCAGGGACAAGTGCAGGAGTGTTACACCTCGTGTATTTGCAGGAGAAATGCAAGTGTGTTGCAACGTGTACTTGCAGGGACAAATGCAGGTGTGTTACACCTTGTGTACTTGCAGGGACAAGTACAGGAGTGTTCAACATGTACACGGAGGGACAAGGCAGGAGTGTTACACCTTGTGTACTTGCAGGGACAAGTGCAGGAGTGTTGCAACATGTACTTGCAGTAACAAGTGCAGGAGTGTTACACCTTCTGCAGCTGCAGGGCTAATTGCAGGAGTGTTGCAACATGTAGTTGCAGGGACAAGTGCCGGAGTATTGCACCTTGTGTATTTGCTGTGACATGTGCAGGAGTGTTGCAACATGAACTTGCAGGGACAAATGCAGGAGTGTTACACCTTGTGTACTTGCAGGGACAAGTGGAGTAGTGTTACACCTTGTGTACTTGCAGGGACAAGTACAACAGTGTTGCAACATGTACTTGTAGGGGCAAGTGCAGGTGTGATACAGCTTGTGTACTTGCAGGGACAATTGCAGCAGTGTTACACCTTGTGTACTTGCAGGGACAAGTGCAGGAGTGTTAAACCTTGTATATATGCAGGGACAAGTGCAGGACTGTTGCAAATTATACTGATAGGGACAAGTGCAGGAGTGTTACACCTTGTGTAATTGCAGGGACAAGTGCAGGAATGTTACAACATGTAATTGCAGGAACAAATGCAGGACTGTTACACCTTGTATATATGCAGGGTCAAGTGCAGGAATGTTGCAACATGTACTTGCAGGGACAATTGCAGGAGTGTTACACCTCGTGTATTTGCAGGAGAAATGCAAGTGTGTTGCAACGTGTACTTGCAGGGACAAATGCAGGAGTGTTACACCTTGTGTACTTGCAGGGACAAGTACAGGAGTGTTCAACATGTACACGGAGGGACAAGGCAGGAGTGTTACACCTTGTGTACTTGCAGGGACAAGTGCAGGAGTGTTTCAACATGTACTTGCAGGGACAAGTGCAGGAATGTTACACCTTGTGTACTTGCAGGGACAAATTCAGGAGTGTGACAACATGCACTTGCAGGGACAAGTGCTGGCGTGTTACACCTTGTGTACTTGCAGGGACAAGTGTAGGAGTGTTACAATGTGTACTTTCAGGGACAAATGCAGGAGTGTTACACCTCATGTATTTGCAGGGACAAGTGCAGGAGTGTTGCAACATGTACTTGCAGTGACAAGTGCAGGAGTGTTACACCTTCTGCAGCTGCAGGGCTAATTGCAGGAGTGTTGCAACATGTAGTTGCAGGGACAAGTGCCGGAGTGTTACACCTTGTGTACTTGCAGGGACAAGTGGAGTAGTGTTACACCTTGTGTACTTGCAGGGACAAGTACAACAGTGTTGCAACATGTACTTGTAGGGGCAAGTGCAGGTGTGATACAGCTTGTGTACTTGCAGGGACAATTGCAGCAGTGTTACACCTTGTGTACTTGCAGGGACAAGTGCACCAGCGTTACACCTTGCGTAGTTGCAGGGACAAGTACAGCAATGTTACACCTTATGTACTTGCAGGGACAAGTGCAGGAATGTTACAGCTTGTGTACCTGCAGGGACAAGTGTAGGAGTGTTGCAACATGTACTTGCAGCGAGAAGTGCAGGGGTGTTGCAACATGTACTTGCAACGAGAAGTGCAGGAGTGTTACACCTTGTGTAGATCGAGGGACAAGTGCAGGTGTGGTACACCTTGTGTACTTGCAGGGACAAGTGCAGGAGTGTTACACCTTGTGTATTTGCAGGGACAAGTGCAGGAATGTTACAACATGTACTTGCAGGGACAATTGCAGGAGTGTTTCACCTTGTGTAGTTGCAGGGACAAGTGCAGGAGTGTTACACCTCGTGTATTTGCAGGAGAAATGCAAGTGTGTTGCAACGTGTACTTGCAGGGACAAATGCAGGTGTGTTACACCTTGTGTACTTGCAGGGACAAGTACAGGAGTGTTCAACATGTACACGGAGGGACAAGGCAGGAGTGTTACACCTTGTGTACTTGCAGGGACAAGTGCAGGAGTGTTACACCTTGTGTACTTGCAGGGACAAGTGCAGGAGTGTTGCAACATGTACTTGCAGGGACAAGTGCAGGAATGTTACACCTTGTGTACTTGCAGGGACAAATTCAGGAGTGTGACAACATGCACTTGCAGGGACAAGTGCTGGCGTGTTACACCTTGTGTACTTGCAGGGACAAGTGCAGGAGTGTTACACCTTGTGTATTTGCAGTGACATGTGCAGGAGTGTTGCAACGTGTACTTGCATGGACAAATGCAAGCGTGTTACACGTTGTGTACTTGCAGGGTCAAGTGCAGGAGTGTTGCAACATGTACTTGCAGGGACAAGTGCAGGAGAGTTGCAACGTGTACTTGCAGGGATAGATGCAAGCGTGTTACACCTTGTGTACCTGCAGGGACAAGTACAGGAGTGTTACAACTTGTGTAGTTGCAGGGAAGAGTCCAAGAATGTTTTGTCACCTGGTGGAGCTTCAGGGAGAAGTGCAGGAGTGTTAAACCTTGTATATATGCAGGGACAAGTGCAGGACTGTTGCAAATTATACTGATAGGGACAAATGCAGGACTGTTACACCTTGTATATATGCAGGGTCAAGTGCAAGAGTGTTGCAACATGTACTTGCAGGGACTACTGCAGGAGTGTTACACCTTGTTTACTTGCAGAGACAAGAGTAGGAGTGCTACACCTTGTCTACTTGCAGGGACAAGTGCAGGAGTGTTACACCTTGTGTAGTTGCAAGGACAAGTGCAGGAGTGTTGCAACATGCACTTGCAGGGATAAGTACAGGAGTGTTGCAACATATACTTGCAGGGACAAGTGCAGGAGTGTTACACCTTGTGTAGTTGCAAGGACAAGTGCAGGAGTGTTGCAACATGTACTTGCAGGGATAAGTACAGGAGTGTTGCAACATATACTTGCAGGGACAAGTGCAGGAGTGTTACACCTTGTGGAATTGCAGGGACAAGTGCAGGAGTGTTACACCTTGTATGTTTGTAGGGACAAGTGCAGTAGTGTTACAACTTGTGTAGTTGCAAGGACAAGTGCAGGAGTGTTGCAACATGTACTTGCAGGGATAAGTACAGGAGTGTTGCAACATATACTTGCAGGGACAAGTGCAGGAGTGTTACACCTTGTGTAGTTGCAAGGACAAGTGCAGGAGTGTTGCAACATGTACTTGCAGGGATAAGTACAGGAGTGTTGCAACATATACTTGCAGGGACAAGTGCAGGAGTGTTACACCTTGTGGAATTGCAGGGACAAGTGCAGGAGTGTTACACCTTGTATGTTTGTAGGGACAAGTGCAGTAGTGTTACAACTTGTGTAGTTGCAGAGAGAAGTGCAAGAGTGTTAAACCTTGTATATTTGCAGGGAGAAGTGCAGGAGTGTTGCAACCTTGTGTAGTTGCAGGGACAAATGCAGGAGTGTTCCAACATGTACTTGCAGGAACAAGTGCAGGAGTGTTACAACTTGTGTAGTTGCAGGGACAAAGTGCAAGAGTGTTGCAAGATGTACTTGCAGGGACAAGTGCAGGAGTGTTACACCCTGTGTACTTGCAGGGACAAGTGCACCAGCGTTACACCTTGCGTAGTTGCAGGGACAAGTGCAGGAGTGTTACACCTTGTGTATTTGCAGGGAGAAGTGCAATAGTGTTGCAACATGTACTTGCAGGAAGAAGTGCAGGAGTGTTGCAGCATGTATTTCCAGGGACAAATGCAGGAGTGTTAAACCTTGTGTATTTGCAGGGACAAGTGCAGGAGTGTTAAACCTTGTATATATGCAGGGACAAGTGCAGGACTGTTGCAAATTATACTGATAGGGACAAATGCAGGACTGTTACACCTTGTATATATGCAGGGTCAAGTGCAGGAATGTTGCAACATGTACTTGCAGGGACAATTGCAGGAGTGTTTCACCTTGTGTAGTTGCAGGGACAAGTGCAGGAGTGTTACACCTCGTGTATTTGCAGGAGAAATGCAAGTGTGTTGCAACGTGTACTTGCAGGGACAAATGCAGGTGTGTTACACCTTGTGTACTTGCAGGGACAAGTACAGGAGTGTTCAACATGTACACGGAGGGACAAGGCAGGAGTGTTACACCTTGTGTACTTGCAGGGACAAGTGCAGGAGTGTTGCAACATGTACTTGCAGTAACAAGTGCAGGAGTGTTACACCTTCTGCAGCTGCAGGGCTAATTGCAGGAGTGTTGCAACATGTAGTTGCAGGGACAAGTGCCGGAGTATTGCACCTTGTGTATTTGCTGTGACATGTGCAGGAGTGTTGCAACATGAACTTGCAGGGACAAATGCAGGAGTGTTACACCTTGTGTACTTGCAGGGACAAGTGGAGTAGTGTTACACCTTGTGTACTTGCAGGGACAAGTACAACAGTGTTGCAACATGTACTTGTAGGGGCAAGTGCAGGTGTGATACAGCTTGTGTACTTGCAGGGACAATTGCAGCAGTGTTACACCTTGTGTACTTGCAGGGACAAGTGCAGGAGTGTTAAACCTTGTATATATGCAGGGACAAGTGCAGGACTGTTGCAAATTATACTGATAGGGACAAGTGCAGGAGTGTTACACCTTGTGTAATTGCAGGGACAAGTGCAGGAATGTTACAACATGTAATTGCAGGAACAAATGCAGGACTGTTACACCTTGTATATATGCAGGGTCAAGTGCAGGAATGTTGCAACATGTACTTGCAGGGACAATTGCAGGAGTGTTACACCTCGTGTATTTGCAGGAGAAATGCAAGTGTGTTGCAACGTGTACTTGCAGGGACAAATGCAGGAGTGTTACACCTTGTGTACTTGCAGGGACAAGTACAGGAGTGTTCAACATGTACACGGAGGGACAAGGCAGGAGTGTTACACCTTGTGTACTTGCAGGGACAAGTGCAGGAGTGTTTCAACATGTACTTGCAGGGACAAGTGCAGGAATGTTACACCTTGTGTACTTGCAGGGACAAATTCAGGAGTGTGACAACATGCACTTGCAGGGACAAGTGCTGGCGTGTTACACCTTGTGTACTTGCAGGGACAAGTGCAGGAGTGTTACACCTTGTGTACTTGCAGGGACAAGTGTAGGAGTGTTACAATGTGTACTTTCAGGGACAAATGCAGGAGTGTTACACCTCATGTATTTGCAGGGAGAAGTGCAGGAGTGTTGGAATATGTACTTGCAGGGACAAGTGCAGGAGTGTTGCAACATGTACTTGCAGTGACAAGTGCAGGAGTGTTACACCTTCTGCAGCTGCAGGGCTAATTGCAGGAGTGTTGCAACATGTAGTTGCAGGGACAAGTGCCGGAGTGTTACACCTTGTGTACTTGCAGGGACAAGTGGAGTAGTGTTACACCTTGTGTACTTGCAGGGACAAGTACAACAGTGTTGCAACATGTACTTGTAGGGGCAAGTGCAGGTGTGATACAGCTTGTGTACTTGCAGGGACAATTGCAGCAGTGTTACACCTTGTGTACTTGCAGGGACAAGTGCACCAGCGTTACACCTTGCGTAGTTGCAGGGACAAGTGCAGGAGTGTTACACCTTGTATGTTTGTAGGGACAAGTGCAGTAGTGTTACAACTTGTGTAGTTGCAGAGAGAAGTGCAAGAGTGTTAAACCTTGTATATTTGCAGGGAGAAGTGCAGGAGTGTTGCAACCTTGTGTAGTTGCAGGGACAAATGCAGGAGTGTTCCAACATGTACTTGCAGGAACAAGTGCAGGAGTGTTACAACTTGTGTAGTTGCAGGGACAAAGTGCAAGAGTGTTGCAAGATGTACTTGCAGGGACAAGTGCAGGAGTGTTACACCCTGTGTACTTGCAGGGACAAGTGCACCAGCGTTACACCTTGCGTAGTTGCAGGGACAAGTGCAGGAGTGTTACACCTTGTGTATTTGCAGGGAGAAGTGCAATAGTGTTGCAACATGTACTTGCAGGAAGAAGTGCAGGAGTGTTGCAGCATGTATTTCCAGGGACAAATGCAGGAGTGTTAAACCTTGTGTATTTGCAGGGACAAGTGCAGGAGTGTTAAACCTTGTATATATGCAGGGACAAGTGCAGGACTGTTGCAAATTATACTGATAGGGACAAATGCAGGACTGTTACACCTTGTATATATGCAGGGTCAAGTGCAGGAATGTTGCAACATGTACTTGCAGGGACAATTGCAGGAGTGTTTCACCTTGTGTAGTTGCAGGGACAAGTGCAGGAGTGTTACACCTCGTGTATTTGCAGGAGAAATGCAAGTGTGTTGCAACGTGTACTTGCAGGGACAAATGCAGGTGTGTTACACCTTGTGTACTTGCAGGGACAAGTACAGGAGTGTTCAACATGTACACGGAGGGACAAGGCAGGAGTGTTACACCTTGTGTACTTGCAGGGACAAGTGCAGGAGTGTTGCAACATGTACTTGCAGGGACAAGTGCAGGAATGTTACACCTTGTGTACTTGCAGGGACAAATTCAGGAGTGTGACAACATGCACTTGCAGGGACAAGTGCTGGCGTGTTACACCTTGTGTACTTGCAGGGACAAGTGCAGGAGTGTTACACCTTGTGTATTTGCAGTGACATGTGCAGGAGTGTTGCAATGTGTACTTTCAGGGACAAATGCAGGAGTGTTACACCTCATGTATTTGCAGGGAGAAGTGCAGGAGTGTTGGAATATGTACTTGCAGGGACAAGTGCACGAGGTTTGCACCTTCTGTACTTGCAGGGACAAGTGCAGGAGTGTTGCAACATGTACTTGCAGTAACAAGTGCAGGAGTGTTACACCTTCTGTAGCTGCAGGGCTAATTGCAGGAGTGTTGCAACATGTAGTTGCAGGGACAAGTGCCGGAGTGTTGCACCTTGTGTACTTGCTGTGACATGTGCAGGAGTGTTGCAACATGAACTTGCAGGGACAAATGCAGGAGTGTTACACCTTGTGTACTTGCAGGGACAAGTGGAGTAGTGTTACACCTTGTGTACTTGCAGGGACAAGTACAACAGTGTTGCAACATGTACTTGTAGGGGCAAGTGCAGGTGTGATACAGCTTGTGTACTTGCAGGGACAATTGCAGCAGTGTTACACCTTGTGTACTTGCAGGGACAAGTGCTGGTGTGTTACACCTTGTGTACTTGCAGGGACAAGTGCAGGAGTGTTACACCTTGTGTACTTGCAGGGACAAGTACAGCAATGTTACACCTTATGTACTTGCAGGGACAAGTGCAGGAATGTTGGAACAGGTACTTGCACGGACAAGTGCAAGAGAGTTGCAACATGTGGTAGTTGCAGGGTTTACTGCAGGAGCGTTGCACCGTGTGTAGTTGCAGGGAAAGGATTTAGCTGATCAAGAGATACAAGAGGTCCTTTGAAGAAACAGAAGGTGGTGGAGGAGGATAAGAGGGGATATTTGGAACTGGTGGAAGTATCAAAGTATAACATGTTGGATGCAAAGGCTGGAGGAGCAAAAGATAAAGAACAAAGGAACTCTCTCTCTGTTCTGAGGAGCTGGAAATGAGACCAAATATTTGAGGAATGGAAGAAATGCATGTGAGGGTTTCATCTAGGGTGTCAAATATATTCTATGTATTTTTATATTTTGGAAGGAGGTGGTTATTTCAAAAATCCTAGACTGGAAACTTCACTTTGAGGACAAATGACCTTCTAGGCATTTATTATCCCATTTCCTAGCTGCTCTATCCAGCAAATTCTTTTTTTCTCTCTTTTCTTATGTTTCTACCAATCACTTACTCGTCTCCATCTCAACACTGCCACTTATCTGATTTTTAATCTGGTTCCACCTACCATATACAGGGTACTGGCCCTTCTCTAACTTCTATATATTGGCTATCTTCCCGCTATACTCTCAGTCCTGATGTAGGTTTTGAACTAAATCATCAACTATCCCTTTGCCTCTACAGATGTCCCTCAACCGGCTGGGTTTTTCCAGCAGGATTTATTTTTTTGCACCAGGTACCAGAATCTAGAGTGTTCTGTGTGTTGGTAGATAAAGGAGCAGGATTAGGGCACTTGGACAGTCAAACCTTCTCCATCATTAAATAATTTAGTGTATTTACTGCTACTAACTATCTCCCCTTGTTTCAGAACAATCTATCTAACTCTGGTTTAAAAATAGAGACCGTTTTCCTCATTCTTCGTGGAAGAGAGCTCCAAATATTTACAATCCTCCAAAAGGACCAGTAAAGTACCTCTTCTCTCTCTTAAATGGTTGATCCTTATTTTGAAATCAGCGAGCTCTAACTCTAGATTGCCCAACAGAATCAATGGATTCTTTACATTCTCCATGACGTTTCCTCAAGACCTTTTATATTTCAATTAAGTCAAATTTCTTTCTTCTAAACTGTGACAGATACAAGCCTAGTTGGTCCACACATTTCAGATAAACCAGTCATTCTATGTGTTAGTCCAGTAAACCTCTAATATTTTTGAACTGCTTCAATGTATCTATGCCCCTCTTTTAACACTGGGCCAACACTGTTCTGCAACATGATAAATCTCGGGCCTTGAATGTACTTTAATCTACAATCTTACTGGCTTAGAAGGACTATTGAACTGTCACTGCATTCTGTATAATGTAATGTAAAACTGCTTGAGATAGAAAGGTTTATTGACAACTGATGATCATTACTCGATTAAATCTTTCTATAGATAAGTGCTGTCAAGTTAAAATTTTGTGTTGATTTTTATAAATCAAAAATCTTCCTCAAAGACTAAAAGAAATTCATAGGTAGTTGTTAATGAAGGTCACAAACGAACGAAGTTTGCCATTTGTTAGACTTTCTTTTGTCCATTTAATTTCTAAAAGACAGTATTGAAAATGGTTGTTAGTAGGAAATGAAGTCGACATACTGTTCCCCACAGGATATCTGGGACCTTAACCATACAGCAAGTAATCTTAATCATCCAAACCAAAGAACTGTCAATGAGCAGAAAATGTATCAGAAAGTATATGTTGGGTGGTTCCGGTGATGTCATCGTCCAGAATGGCAGATTAAATCAACAACTCCTCCGGAAAAAGGCATATTTTGCCCCATTAATCCATCAGATATAAGATCTTTTGAAAATATCTGAATTGACAAGGGGAGAAAGAATGGAGAAGAATGGAGTTAAAAAAGGCATCACTGCGGAGCCTATGGAAGAGAGAGGTGCAGCCCGCGGCTCTCACACACGTGTGCGTGGTGGCGAGGCTGACGCGGGGCCTCGTGCAGGCAAAGTGGCTAACATGATAAGGATTCTGGAAGAGATAAGGGAAGTCCAAAAAGATATAAAACAGCAACTCAATGATATCAAGTCAGAGCTCGCCAACATCAATCAGAAAATAGTGGTGGCAGAGACTCGAATTGAGAAGGTGGAAGATCGCGTGCAAAACGTGGAACAGATATTAAGTAAGGCGATAAAAATATCAAATCAACAGAAAAGTAAATTGTTTGACCAGGAGGGAAGATCACGACGGAAAAATATCAGGATTTATAATGTTCCCAAAGGAGCAGAGGGATTGTCGATGACGGAGTTTGTAGAAAAGTTGCTGCGGGAAGCGCTGGAGATACCCCCTGACTATGGAGATTGAAATTGAGAGGATGCATCGTGCGCTCGTCCTGAGGCCTCCCAGAGACAGAGAAAGCAAGCCGCGCTCAATAGTACTTAGATTCCTTCAATTCAAGAGCAAGGTGGAGATGCTACGAAGGGCCTGGGGTAAGAAGAAGGTGTTTTCGAACAGGAAGTTAGTATACTTCGATCATGATTACCCCCCGGCGGTCCTACAGAAACGGAAGGAATATTCCGAAGCAAAACGAATATTAAAGCAAGAAGAGATTAAATTCCAAACCCCGTACCCTGCTAAACTGAGGGTATTTTACCAAGAAGGGATGCGATTGTACCAGATGGTGGAGGAGGTGACTACAGACATGAACAACACCCGTTAGCGTGGTCAAACTAAGGGAAAGTCTGGCTGAGCAGTTATCCCGATCTGCTTGGGAAATAGTAAGAGAACTGAGAAAGCAGGGGATGGGAGGAGGACGAGAGAAGGATATTAGAAAGAGAGTGTGAGTTCTCCGAAGACAGCCCTCACCTCCTCCAGAAGAGCCACAAGGTTTGGCTAAGTTTAAAAGTGCTGATAAACTAAATGGAAGCAAAAACAGACGGTGATACACCTATCTCAAAAAATACATATTATAATGTGGATTTTATATTACTCAATTTTTAAAAATTTATTCATTCATTCACTCCTTTCTCCCCACCTAAATGAGAATATATATATGGGAGGAATACATAGGGAAATCATTTCTGTGTAATGGACAGAGATTTTTTTACTTACTTTTATAGGTACTGCAGCAGGGGCCCTCAACTCACAGGTAGGAGGGGCTATCCCCCCACAGCTAGACGTTTCTTCTAGCTCAACCCAGGGTCACCTAGAGACCCCAGCCTTGGAATCACACCATCGTTACCTTTTTTAAAATTATTCGTGTTTCTTGGTTCTTATTTGTTCAGGGAGTAGATCGATTAAGTTATATTCTGCAAATTTCAATGATATACTAACAGATAAATACACATGGCTAAGGACAAAGTAAAATTCATTTCTTTTAATGTCAATGGGCTGTTAAATCCAATCAAACGAAGTAAAATTCTATCAAAAATGAAGAACGAACAAGCCCATGTAGTATATTTACAGGAAACTCACTTAAGTGAGAATGAACGTGGAAAATTGAAGAGAATGGGCTTCACTAATTTGTTTTTCTCCTCATATAAATCAGGACAGAGAAGAGGAGTTGCTATTCTCATCTCAAGCAAGCTAAATTTTGAAAAAGTATTCGAATTGGGAGATAAGGAGGGCAGATATATTCTGGTAGGGGGGAATTTAGACGGAAATCCAGTTACTTTATTGAATATATAAGCACCCCCAGGAAGTGATATTAGTTTCTTCCAGAAAGTTACTAATATTATGGTAACGGAAACAGAAGGTCTCTTGATATGTGGGGGAGACTTAAATTTACAATTACAACCAAAGTTAGACTCTTCCAATAGAAAAACTTATGAAACAAAGTCCTTACATAAGAAAGTTAACACTCTTTTTGAGGATGTTGGTCTAATTGATATATGGAGGAACCTTTTCCCCGACAGAAGGGATTACACTTGTTAGTCTACCACATATAAAAGAATAGACTGTAAAGAAAAGATAACGACAAAATTAAGACCTGTAGAATTGGGACAATAGATGTAAGTGACCATGCACCTATATATTTATCTGTTGATCTTGACCTACAACCAAAGAATACTATTTGGAAACTAAATTCAAGTCTACTCAATGATTCCTATTTTAAGGAACAAATTAAAAAAGAAACTGGTCTTTACTTAGAATTCAATGATAATGGAGAGGTTTCACCTCCCATTCTATGGGATACCATGAAGGCTGTCTTAAGAGGGAAAATTATACCAATATCTTCATAAAAAAAACATTTTTTTCAAGAAAAAAATGAATAAAACATTAGAGGAATTACAAAATAAGCTGAAGGAACTAGAAAAAACAAACACAAATTAAGTTTGGCACAGGATACACTAGAGGAAATTTTAAAAGTTAGGAATGAAATTAATAGTTTGGCCACACAAGAAATTAGAAAAAAATTAATGTTTCTGAAACAGAGACACTATGAAAGTGGATCTAAATCTATGAAAATACTGGCATGGAAACTGAAAAAAAAGATAGCAGAAAATACAATTCATAGAATTAGGGATCCAAGAACAAAAGTGAAGTGATAAAAAAAAACGCTAAGTGAAATTCAAGAAGCTTTTGAAATGTTTTACAAAACTCTATATTCCAAAGCTCCAGGGGGAAGCATAACCCAGATTGACACCTTCCTGAATTCTTTAGGGTTACTCACTTCAAGCAAAGAACAAAATAGAACGATGACTGCTGACATAACTGAAGCTGAACTAAAAATGCAATTAGTAGGCTTAAATTAAGCATATCACCAGGATCAGATGGATATACAGCAGAGTGGTATAAGGAATTTAGAAATGAGTTAATTCGTGTTTTGCTCCCCACACTGAACCGGGCTCTAAATTAAATTGCTCAGCACAGTTTTATAATTCCTCAAAAACAGAAGTTCAAGTATGTATCTTTCACATTCTTAAACAAACAAGAGGTAATATACTTTAAAACTGAAGGAGGCGAATTGTGCCATTTGTATATTGCTATAAGAGGCAAATACATGCCTTAGGTCTTCTTACAACATAAATTAAATGATAACAACAAGGTATTAGCACTCGCTACACTCATGGAAACTGAATCTAATGTTATCAGAATAAAAAATGAAATGATACTTAACACTATCCCAATCTGAGATCTTGTTGCTGGTTTCCCCTCAACCAAAAGTCAATCACAATTCTCCTACTTTTCCCCATCCCACACCAATCACAAATTTTCTGATCTCTCTCATGAAATTATCACAATTCCCTCAACCACTTCTCAACCAATAAACAATTCCTATCTGCTCAATTTCCCCCTTGCCAACAAGTGATACCTCCTCCCCGATCTCCTCACCAATCACTCATTCAATTTCCACATTCAACAATTATTCTTATTCTCCCAATTCACTTCAAGCAATGTTCAATCATGATCTCTTTTGCTCAGTCATTGGTTCATCTTCGCTCCCTGACAACATATAAACTTGCTCCACTACTCAATTAGATCCTGCATGATCTCATTATAAACTTAATTTCACTACTTAATTGCTTCTACCGACATTTGAGAAAATTTCTCCAAATATGCATGTCCTCAGAGAGAGAACCTTATTTTATCTGAGTTAAGTAGCCCACCCCTTATTTTTAATCAGTGATTACTAGCTTTAGATTCTTCCACACAAAATAAAATTACTCTCTCAAAATATCTCCAGTAAGAGAAGACCTATATCCTGAAGTTTGGTGGCATGGTCTGAGCTACAGGAAGGCCTCCAATGGTACATTAAGAACACAAAAGTCTCTGGAATATCCCAAACCATAGACAGGCAAACAAATCTTGTTTTTACTTTACTATCTGTAAAATCATGAGAGATGGTGTTTGAATACATCTGATATTCAATGATTTTTAAAAATGATAAAGTCAAGGAAGCTATTGCATCATAAATGAAACAAATACATGTAAATATTTTAAAACCATTCAACAGAACAGAAATAATATTCTTGGTTGTTTTTCACAATCTTAGAGTCTCCTTTGAAGTCAACCTAGTCTCAGATTCTGCTCCAGGTTCAACCTGGCATAGAATCTGAATGGAATTGCTGGTAATCACAGCCATAATCCTCTTTTGCATTATTGATTACACCTCCCAGTTGTGGTTGTAAAGTTTGTTGCAAGTCCCTGGAATATGGTTGTTATCTTGCCTGTTCAACGAAATATTCTCCTGATGTTCCAGAATAGCAATTCTACTATAAAAGTTGAGTTTTGTGTGATTCTCATTAACTATAGTTTGATCCAATTAAATTAAAATGTTTTCCCAATAGCACTTTTAATGCTTATAAACTGATAAATCAGAGTTTAAAGAGAAGAAAATTTTTAAATAAATGTATGTTAAAAGGGAAGATTTTGTTTTGGTTTTTAAAAAATCAAGGAATGCACAGCACAGAAGTTCAATGTCAGCTTCAGAAACAGTATCTCATTTTCCCAAATGACCATAAGACCATAAGACAAAGGAGCAGAAGCCGGCCATTCGGCCCATCGAGTCTGCTCCACCATTTTATCATGAGCTGATCCATTCTCCCATTTAGTCCCACTCCCCCGCCTTCTCACCATAACCTTTGATGCCCTGGCTGCTCAGATAACTATCAATCTCTGCCTTAAATACACCCAATGACTTGGCCTCCACTGCTGCCCGTGGCAACAAATTCCATAGATTCACCACCCTCTGGCTAAAAAAATTTCTTCGCATTTCTGTTCTGAATGGGCGCCCTTCAATCCTTAAGTCATGCCCTCTCGTACTAGACTCCCCCATCATGGGAAACAACTTTGCCACATCCACTCTGTCCATGCCTTTCAACGTTCGGAATGTTTCTATGAGGTCTCCCCTCATTCTTCTAAACTCCAAGGAATACAGTCCAAGAGCGGACAAACATTCCTCATATGTTAATCCTCTCATTCCCGGAATCATTCTAATGAATCTTCTCTGTACCCTCTCCAACGTCAGCACATCCTTTCTTAAATAAGGAGACCAAAACTGCCCACGGTACTCCAAGTGAGGTCTCACCAGCGCCTTATAGAGCCTCAACATCACATCCCTGCTCCTATACTCTATTCCTCTAGAAATGAATGCCAACATTGCATTCACCTTCTTCACCACCGACTCAACCTGGAGGTTAACCTTAAGGGTATTCTGTACGAGGACTCCCAAGTCCCGTTGCATCTCAGAACTTTGAATTCTTTCCCCATTTAAATAATAGTCTGCCCATTTATTTCTTCTGCCAAAGTGCATAACCATACACTTTCCAACATTGTATTTCATCTGCCACTTCTTTGCCCATTCTTCCAATCTATCCAAGTCTCTCTGCAGACTCTCAGTTTCCTCAGCACTACTGGCCCCTCCACCTGTCTTCGTATCGTCAGCAAACTTAGCCACAAAGTCATCTACTCCATAATTCAAATCGTTGATGCACAATGTAAAAAGAAGCGCCCCAACACAGACCCCTGTGGAACCCCACTGGTAACCGGCAGCCAACCAGAATAGGATTCCTTATTCCCACTCTCTGTTTCCTGCCAATCAGCCAATGCTCTATCCACATATGTAACTTTCCCGTAATTCCATGGGCTCTTATCTTGTTAAGTAGTCTCATGTGCGGCACAAATATATCATTTTGGATTTGACTCTGATTTCAACTATTTAAAATAACAGTATATTATTTTAAACTTCTATCAAACAACGTTTTTTTTCTTACAATTTCATCTAAGTATTCTGTCAGTTGAAACTTTGCTGGTCTATTTGCTCCATTCCCATTACTCCTTGTATTGATATATTTTTGTCATTTAATCTCAGTTGTCTTCTGACCGTATTCTTTTCTTCTCCTTTCCTGCCTTTTTCTGCATCTTAAAACTGATGTAACTCTAACTTTTCATGTTTTTATGTAAGTTCATTAACCTGAGACATTTTTCCCTTCTACAACTATTGAGTAGCCTTTCCTGTTCTGATTAGACCAGAGGACACAAGAGCAGAATTAGTCCATTCAATCCACTAGTCATTCAGTCACAACTGATTTATTTTTCCTCTCAATTACATTCCCTTGCCTTCTTCCTGTAACCTTTGACATTCTTACAGATCTACTACCTATCAACCACTGCTTTAAATATTTTCAACAACTTAGTCTCTACAGCTATTTGCCAATGAATTCCACAGCTTCACCACCCCCTGACTTAAGAAATGCCTTCTCATCTCTGTTCTAAAGGCACATCTTCTCTGATCCAAGACTCTCCCATTATTGGAAACATTCTTTGCTTTTAAAATATGATAGTTTTCAATAAGATACCCCCCAACCTTATTTCTCTAAACTCTAGTGAGTACAGGCACAGAACCATCAAAAATGAATCATATGTCCACCCTTTCATTCCTGGGATCATACTCTGGACTTCCACCAATGCTAACACACCCTTTCTTAGCTTCTTAGATATGGGGCCCAAAACTGCCCACAATACTCCAAACGTAGTCTGACCAATACCTTATAAAGCCTCAGTACTACACTTTTGCTTTTATATTCTAGTTCAGGGGTTCCTAACGTGGGCTCTACGGAACCCTTGCATAATGGTATTGATCCATGACATAAAAAAGATACGGAACCCCTGTTCTAGTCTTCTGGAAATAAATGCTAACATTGCGTTTGCCATTCTGGAATTCCTCCCTGAATTGCTGCAGAATTTTTATTCCTATCACTTACTTTAAATCACATTTTGAATCCCACCAGATGATCAACGAGTTGAGCATGTGTTATCATGAGCCTTTGGTCTGGCTTAAGTTTTGAATTGGTTATGTTCCTGGAAAGCAATTTGTTCCTGCTATAAAATTATAACAGGCATAGTTCACAGTGAGATAGTCGATTGAACATTTCAGGAAGAAAACCTTGTTACATTTTCTCTTTAGCATTATGCAATGGAAGATACTATAATAGTTCAGTTAATACCTGGTCTGTGGAAATGTTGTGGTGAGCGAGACCATGTTGGTGTATAACGCCCATAGCCAAGAGACCCAAAGGATCCAGGACTGGAGGCTCTGCGCTGTCTAGGTCCTTCCTGTTCATCCTGTAAAGCATAAAAAAGTCCATGTGCTCATTAGCAGCTATCAGTCTGTCAATCACTTAGTTAGAACAATCACTTTAACATTAGTTCCATTTTGGGCTTCCTAAATATGCATTCTTAAGTTTCACTGCCGTTTCAAAGATCAAATGAAGCTTTTCCCTTCTGGGGCTTGGAAAAAAAAATTAATCTGGTGCATATTTACATGCGGAATCAATCCCCATTTCATAGGTTTGTACACATCATTCAGGCTGAAATTTCAATGGCGTACTAAGCTTTGAAAGCAAATAAAACACTGGAAACTAATACTTAATGGTCATACGCTCATCTTAATTCAGACTCCGAACCTTAATTCAGGTTACAGCTTTCTCATATAAACTTAAGCCTGTTATACTAAACAGCTTATTGGATTGAACATGATATGAGCAATGCAACAATGTGTGATGAAAAGTCATTCAGAATGAACTTGTAGATCCAAAACCAACTTCCAAATGCAGTTGTTATTTTCAGTATTTCTGCTTTTGCATAACTATGCAGTTAATTTGATATTATTTTCATTTATATTCTTTAAAGTCTGCCTGCTTCAATTTGTAAATGTACTTGTACAGAATCAAAGTAAAAATGAGCTATATTTTTGACTTTATACTTTTTCTACCATATTTATTAGTAAATTTTAATAAACAGATTATGTTGTATCCTTCAATTTCTGAAATTAACACTTATAGCACAATTCTTTAAAATACTAATCACATGTAATTCCAAACAAGAGAAGATCTGCAGATGCTGGAATCTTTTTAAATATTAATTTTAGGACTGGTGAACCATTTTCACTGTTAACTCAGTGACAATATAGACCGTAGCACTGTCACTGAGATAATCCTACTTTGTTTTTAATTAATCTTCACAGGATCACTCTTCTTCAACACACTGCAAATATGGTAAATTCAGTACAAGTTTAAGAACATTTGTTGTTACTAGTTGAGTTCCAGAATGATCAGTTCCTCTATGTAATATACATCAAAGATTTGAGTCTAAGTGTAGACAGTGTGATAAAGCAGTTTACAGCAAATGACTATGTGATTAACAGCAAAGAGGAAAGCTATGAACTATGGATCTTATCAGTTAGGAAGAAGAAATGAGAAATATTCAATTCAGCAAAGTACAAAGTAATACCATAAGATAAAGGAGTAAAATTAGGCCATCGAGTCTGCTCTGCCATTTCATCATGCCTGAACCACTTCCCTCTCAGCCCCAATCTCCCGCCTTCTCCCTGTAACCCTTCATGCCCTGACTAACCAAGAACCTATCAACCTATGCCCTAAATATACCTAGTGACTAGGCCTCCATAACTGACAGTAGCAAAGAATTCCACAGATTGACAACTCTCTAGCCAAAGAAATTTCTCCTCATCTGCATTCTAAATGGATGTTCCTCTATTCTGGAGTTGTTTCCTCTGGTCTTAGACTCCCCCAACACAGGAAAGATCCTCTTCACATCCAAACTATCGAGGCCTTTCATTTCAATGAGATTCCCCTTTATTCTTCTGAATTCCAGTGAGTACAGGCCTATAGCCATCAAACGCTCCTCATATGATAAGCCTTTCAATCTCAGAATCATTTTCGTGAACCTCCTTTGAATGCTCTCCAATGTTGGCACATCCTTTCTTACATAAGGGGCCCAAAACTGCCCATCATACCCCAACTCTGGCCTCACCAGTGTATTATAAAGCCTCAATACTACAACTTTGCTTTTATATTTTAGTCTTCTTAAAATTAGTGCTAACATTGCATTTGCCTTCCTCACCACCGATTCAACCTTTAGGGAATCCTGCACAAGGACTCAAATCCCTTCGTACCTCAGATTTTTGGATTACCTCTCCATTTAGAAAATAGACTACACATTTACTTCCTCTACCAAAGTGCATGACCACACAATTCCCGATACTGTATTCCATCTGCCATTTCTTTGCCCATTCTCCAAATCTGTCTGTCCTTCTTCAGCCTCTCTGACTCTTCAAAACTACTGCCTTCTCACCTATCTTTGTATCGTTTTCAAACATGGCCACAAACCATCAATTCTATCATCCAAATCATTGATTATAACATAAAAAGAAATGGTCCCAGTATAGACCCTTCAGAACACCACCAGTCAATGACAGCCAACCAGAAAAGACTCCCTTTATTCCCATTCTTTGCCCACTGCCAAGCAGCCAATGCTCTATCCATGTTAGTATCTTTCCTGTAGGCAGCCTCATGTGTGGCACCTGCTGAAAGACTATCTGAAAATCCAAGTACATAACATCCACCAATTGTCCTTGTCTATCTTGCTTGTTATTTCTTCAAAGATTTTCTCTTAAGGAAACCATGCTGACTTTGGGCCATTTTATCATTTGCCTCCAAGTACTCTGAAACCACATCCTTAACAATCAACTCCAACATCTTTTCAACCACTGAGATCAGACTAACTAACCTGTAATTTCCTTTCGCAAACACAAGGAAATCTGCAGATGCTGGAATCTCAAGCAACACACATAAAAAAAGCTGGTGAACACAGCAGGCCAGGCAGCATCTATAGGAAGAGGTACAGTCGATGTTTCAGGCCGAGACCCTTCGTCAGGACTAACTGAAAGAAGAGCTAGTAAGAGATTTGAAAGTGGGAGGGGGAGGGGGAGATCCAAAATAATAGGAGAAGTCAGGAGAGGGAGGATGGAGCCAAGAGCTGGACAGTTGATTGGCAAAAGAGATATGAGAGGATCATGGGACGGGAGGCCTAGGGAGAAAGAAAGGGGGAGGGGGAAGCTCAAAGGATGGACAAGGAGTATAGTGAGAGGGACAGAGAAAAAGGAGAGAAAGAGGAAAAAAACTAATAATAATAAATAAATAAATAAATAACAGATGGGGTACGAGGTGGAGGTGGGACATTAGCGGAAGTTAGAGAAGTCAATGTTCATGTCATCAGGTTGAAGGCTACCCAGACGGAATATAAGGTGTTGTTCCTCCAACCTGAGTGTGGCTTCATCTTGACAGTAGAGGAGGCCGTGGATAGACATATCAGAATTGGAATGGGACGTGGAATTAAAATGTGTGGCCGCTGGGAGATCCTGCTTTCTCTGGCGGACAGAGCATAGGTGCTCAGCGAAACGGTTTCCCAGCCTGCATCGGGTCTCGCCAATATATAGAAGGCCGCGTCAGGAGCACTAGACGCAGTATATCACCCCAGCTGACTCACAGGTGAAGTGTTACCTTACCTAGAAGGACTGTCTGGGGCCCTGAATGGTGGTGAGGGAGGAAATGTAAGGGCATGTGTAGCACTTGTTCCACTTACAAGGATAAGTGCCGGGAGGGAGATCGGTGGGAAGGGATGGGGGGGATGAATGGACAAGGGAGTCCCGTAGGGAGCAATCCCTGCGGAAAGCAGGGTGGAGAGTGGTAAAGATGTGCTTGGTGGTGGGATCCCGTTGAAGGTGGTGGAAGTTACGGAGAATTATATGTTGTACCCGGAGATTGGTGGGGTGATAGGTAAGGACAAGAGGAACCCTATTCCTAGTGGGGTGGCAGGAGGATGGGCTGAGTGCATATGTGCGTGAAATGGGAGAGATGCATTTGAGAGCAGAGCTGATAATAGAGGATGGGAAGCCCCTTTCGTTAAAAAAGAAGGACATCTCCTTCGTCCTAGAATGAAAAGCCTCATCCTGAGAGGAGATGCGGCGGAGACGGAGGAATTGCGAGAAGGGGATGGCGTTTTTGCAAGAGACAGGGTGAGAAGAGGAATAGTCCAGGTAGCTGTGAGAGTCTGTGGGCTTATAGTAGACATCAGTAGATTTTCTGTCTCCAGAGATAGAGACAGAAAGATCAATAAAGGGGACGGAGGTGTCGGAAATGGACCAGGTAAACTTGAGGGCAGGGTGAAAGTTGGAGGCAAAGTTAATGAAGTCAACGAGCTCAGCATGCATGCAGGAAGCAGCACCAATGTAGTCGTCGATGTAGTGAAGGGAAAGTGGGGGACAGATACCAGTACAGGCTTGGAACATGGATTGTTCCACAAAGCCAACAAAAAGGCAGGCAAAAAGCTGGGACACATACGGGTGCCTATGGCTACGCCTTTAGTTTGAAGGAAGTGGGAAGAGCCAAAGGAGAAATTGTTAAGAGTAAGGACTAATTCTGCTAGACGGAGGAGAGTGATGGTAGAGGGGAACTGAAGCAACACACATCAAAGTTGCTGGTGAACGCAGCAGGCCAGGCAGCATCTTTAGGACGAGGTACAGTCATCGTTTCAGGCCGAGACCCTTCGTCAGTCCTGAGGTATGGTCAACGTTTCAGGCGAAGGGTCTCGGCCTGAAACATTGACTGTACTTCTTCCTAGAGATGCTGCCTGGCCTGCTGCGTTCACCAGCAACTTTGATGTGTGTTGCTTGAATTTCCAGCATCTGCAGAATTCCTGTTGTAGAGGGGAACTGGTTAGGTCTGGAATCCAAAAAGAAGCAGAGAGCTTCCTGGTGGGGGATGGAAGTACATAGGGATTGGTGCCTCTTTCCCTTCTTGAAGAGTGGAGTGATATTTGCAATTTTCCAGTCTTCCAGAAGCATGCCAGAATCCATTGATTATTGAAAGATCAATACTCATGCCTCCACAATCTCTTCAGCCACCTCTTTCAGAACCCTAGGGTGCAGACTATCTGCTCCAGGTGACTTATGTGCCCTCAGACCTTTCAGCTTCCCAAGTACCTTCTCCCTAGTAATGACAACTTCACTCATTTCTGCTCTGATTCTCTCGAACTTCCATCATACTGCTAGTGATTTCTACAGTGAACACGGATGCAAATGACTTATTCAGTTCGTTTGTCATTTCCTTGTCCCCCATTACTACCTCTCCAACATCATTTTCCAGTTGTCCAATTTTTACCCTCAACTCTCTTTTACACTTTATAAATCTGAAGAAACTTTCGGTATCCTCTTTAATATTTTTGGCTAGCGTACCTTCATATTTCATCATTTCCTTCCTTATGACTTTATTAGATGCTTTCTGTTGCTTTTAAAAGCTTCCCAATCCTCTAACTTCCCACTAATTTTTACTCTATTACATGTCCTCTCTTTGGTTTTTATGTTGGTTTTGACTTCTCTTGTCAGTCACGGTTGCATCACCCCACCTTTAAAATACTTTTTCTTCTTTGGGATGTATCTATCCTGCACCTTCCACATTTCTCCCAGAAGCTTCAGTCATTGCTGCTCTGCTGTCTTCCCTGCTGGTGTCCTCTTCCAATCAATATTGGTCAGTTCATCTCTCCTGCCTCAGGAATTCCTGTTACTCTGCAGTAATATTGATACATCTGACTTTAACTTCTACCCTACTCCACTTCCTCCCTTTACCCTCCCCATGAGCTTCTCCTCAAATTGCAGGGTGATATTATAATCACTGTCCCCTGAAGGTTCCTCATCAATTCACTACACCCATATTCCAGAACAGCTGATCTTCTCGTGGGCTCAGCCATAGGCTACAGTAAAAAGCCAACTCATAGGCATTCTACAAAATCCTCCTCTTGGGATCCAGCACCAACCTGATCTTCCCAATTTACTTCCATACTGAGATCTCTCATAACTATCGTAACATTGCCCCTTTGACATGCATTTTCTATCTCCCATTGAAATACATTTGAGGAGGCATCAAATCACAGTATATAATAAACGGCCAGATAATGTGTAATTTGGAAGAACAAAGGGCATTGTCAAGTCTACTCACAAACCTTTAAAGGTGGCACAAGTGATCACTAAGGTGGTTAAAAAGGTAGACAGGTTACTCACCGATATTACCCAAGTCATAAAATAAAAGATATGCTCAAACTATGGGTTGCTTACTGGCCTCAACATTACAAGCAATATGTGACTGCACAGAAGAGGGTGCAGCAGATATTTATGAAGACAATGACAAGAATGGAAATATTGGATATTTCTTTTCTTGAAATCTCCCATGACTAATGCAACATTGATCCTTTGACATGTATTTTCTATCTTCCATTGTAATACATTTGTGTAGAGGCTTTGGAAGGCTAAGGCAAATGTTAATTGAGGGGTATGAGAGAAACCTATTTAACTGTAGAGAAAGGAACTATTTCCATGAAAATACTTTGATCCTCTTTTTCAGAGAGTGAATGAAATCTGCAACTTGCTGCCTGAAAGTATAGTAAGAGCAGTAACCCTCATCATGTATGTGAATGTTAAATATAACCCTCATCATATATTTGAAGAGCTGTGTCCTGCCCACTATCAAACATCCAATTACATTGTTCCCATTTTATTCCCCCCGCATTCCTTCAACTTCTTTCAGATTTTACCACTTAGCTGTGGACTAGGGCCGCTTACATTGCTCAATTAACCTGACAATTCACATGTCTTTTGCGAAAACCAGAGCACCTGGAGGAAACCTATGCACTCCTAAGAGCACACAAAGAGCACCAGTGGTCAGGATCAAACTTGAGTTGCTGGATCCGTGAAACAGCAGATCTACTAGTTGAGCTACTATTTCACCCTTAGTAAATATGTAGATTCTCTGAGATAAATACTTTCATTCACTATTTCTGTGGTACTTTAGTGGAACGTATATCTGGCCATTTTAGAACTTGACCAGTTTTCATTCTGTTAATTATTGTCCTGTCTCTGATGATACCTTCCCATTTTCCCTCCTTTAAAGTCAATGCATTTACAAAGGATGTCCATGTATTTTCTTTTAGAGCTGCTGTTATTGTCTAGGGAAATATGCTGGAGATATAAAGCAAATGTCTTTGTTTCAAATCCAAGTTGTTATAAATATCTGTCTTCATTAATCTAAACTACAGTATGTATGCCAAAAGGTTTCAAAGTTCTTTACCCTGACGTTTCTGAGTCTAAATATAACCTGCATGATGAATTTACACCCAGTTCCAATTCAAGTCCTGAAAGTAAAGCATGGATGTAAAGCAGCAGGAGACATCGTTTTGTATAAACCATAAGGAAAGCTGGTGTGAGTACTGAGATTATTTTTCTAAAGTAAGGAACACAAAATGCTGGAGGACCTCAGCAGGTCAGGCAGCATCTATGGAGAGGAATAAAGAGATGATGTTTTGGGCCGAGATCCATTGTCAGGACTGGAAAGGAAGAGGGAAGAAGGCAGAATAAGGTGGTGGTGATGGTGGTGGTGGGGGTGCTGGGGAGGAGAAGCAGCACAAACTGACAGGTGATGTGTGAGACCAGGTGAAGGAGATGGATGAAGGAAAAGGCAGGGAGGTGAGAGGTGGAAAAGGAAAAGGGCTGAAGAATGAACCAATAGGAGAGGAGCGTGGACCATGTGAAAAAAAGGAAAGGTACCAGAGAGAGGTGATATGCGAGTGAGGAGAAGAGAATGGGTAAGAGGGGAGCCGGAATGGTGAATGGAAAAAGAGAGAAGGAGGGGGAGAAATTAACAAGAGTTAGAGAGTTCAGTTTTTATGCCGACAGGGTGGAGGCACCCAAAAGAATATGGGGTGTTGCTCCTTTAACCTAAGAGTGGCCTCAACATAACAGTAGAGGTGGTCTTGGAATGACACGTTAGAATGGGAATAGAAAGTAGGATTAAAATGGCTGGCCACCAGAAATTCCTGCCTGTTGTGGACAGAGAAAATGTGCTCAACAAAGCAGTTCCTCAATCTATGTTGGGTCTTATTGATGTAGTGGTTGCACTGGAAGCACTGGACACAGTAGATGATCCTGAAAGGCTGCAGGTCAAGTGCTGCCTTACCTAGAAGGACTGATATTTTTCTAAAGTTATGACTTCAGGGAAGCTTTCTTCTGCATCCATGTTGTACTCTCCTGATCTAGAAAAAATTCACCCTGACAATGGACTCCAAAAAAATTAGTGCTACATACCAAGCTACCCACTTACAGGTCTCCTCCAATGGCCCATTCATGTTATTGGCATTAATGTTAATAGAATTGTAACGCTCAGGCTCACACAGCTCGTGTTCATCTAGGGGGAAGCAGCCTTCGGCCCCACCAAGCTGGGAAATTATGTTTGTGTGGATGCCGTGAAAGGTACACCCAGTTACAAACCCACAATGCAAAATATCAGACAGTACACCATATGCAATTAAACGATTGAACTTTATGAATCTTAATCTGAATATAGGGTTAGTAATGAAAATTTTTTAAAAGGGCCCAATTCAAGTCAAAAGTTCACGTTGGAGCTCACTCAGTAGTCATTCTTCCGCCATCGGTCTCCTCCGAGCATTGCCGACCTTCAGACCCTCAGATCCCAGTCCACTCTGCCTGGTGGTCTACCAGCTCTCTCCACATGCCATATAACCACATAACCACATAACAATTGCAGCACGGAAGCAGGCCATCTCGGCCTTTCTAATCCATGCCGAACTCTTACTTTCACCTAGTCCCATCAACCTGCACTCAGCCTATAACCTTCCATTCCTTTCCTGTCCATATATCTATCCAATTTAACTTTAAACAACAATATCGAACCTGCCTCAACCACTTCTGCTGGAAGCTCGTTCCACACAGCTACCATTCTCTGAGTAAAGAAGTTCCCCCTCATGTTACCCCTAAACTTTTGTCCTTTAACTCTCAACTCATATCCTCTTGTTCAAATCCCCCCCACTCTCAATGGAAAAAGCCTATCCATGTCAACTCTATCAATCCCCCCCATAATTTTAACTACCTCTATTGGAGAATTGGAGGAGCAAATCTGCAGAGAGATAGCAGGCAACTGCAGGAAACATAAAGTTGTGGTGGTAGGGGATTTTAATTTTCCACATATTGATTGGGACTCCCATACTGTTAGGGGTCTAGATGGTTTAGAGTTTGTAAAATGTGTTCAGGAAAGTTTTCTAAATCAATATATAGAGGGACCAACTAGAGGGGATGCAATATTGGATCTCCTGTTAGGAAACGAGTTAGGACAAGTGACGGAAGTCTGTGTAGGGGAGCACTTTGGTTCCAGTGATCATAACACTATTAGTTCCAACTTGATCATGGACAAGGATAGATCTGGTCCTAGGGTTGAGGTTCTGAACTGGAAGAAGGCCAAATTTGAAGAAATGAGAAAGGATCTAAAAAGCGTGGATTGGGACAGGTTGTTCTCTGGCAAGGATGTGAACGGTAAGTGGGAAGCTTTCAAAGGAGAAATTTTGAGAGTGCAGAGCTTGTATGTTCCTGTCAGGATGTCAGGATTAAAGGCAAAGTGAATAGGAATATGGAATCTTGGTTCTCAAGGGATATTGCAACTCTGATAAAGAAGAAGAGAGAGAGTTGTATGACATATATAGGAAACAGGGAGTAAATAAGGTGCTTGAGGAGTATAAAAAGTGCAAGAAAATATTTAAGAAAGGAATCAGGAGGGCTAAAAGAAGAAATGAGGTTGCCTTGGCAGTCAAAGTGAAGGATAATCCAAAGAGCTTTCACAAGTATATTAAGAGTAAAAGGATTGTAAGGGATAAAATTGGTCCTCTTGAAGATCAGGGTGGTCAGCTATGTGCAGAACCAAAAGAAATGGGGAAGATCTTAAATGGGTTTTTTGCGTCTGTATTTACTAAGGAAACTAGCATGAAGTCTATGGAATTAAGGGAACCAAGTAGTGAGATCATGGAAACTGTACAGATTGAAAAGGAGGAGGTGCTTGCTATCTTGAGGCAAATTAAAGTGGATAAATCCCCAGGACCTGACAGGGTATTCCCTCGGACCTTGAAGGAGACCAGTGTTGAAATTGCAGGGGCCCTGGCAGATATATTTAAAATTTTGGTGTCTACGGGTGAGGTGCCGGAGGATTGGAGAGTGGCTTATGTTGTTCCGTTGTTTAAAAAAGGATCGAAAAGTAACCTGGGAAATTATAGGCCGGTAAGTTTGACGTCGGTAGGGGGTAAGTTATTAGATCGAGTACTAAGAGACAGAATCTACAAGCATTTGGGTAGACAGGGACTTATTAGGGAGAGTCAGCATGGCTTTGTGCGTGGTAGGTCATGTTTGACCAATCTATTGAAGTTTTTCGAGGAGGTTACCAGGAAAGTGGATGAAGGGAAGGCAGTGGATGTTGTCTACATGGACTTCAGTAAGGCCTTTGACAAGGTCCTGCATGGGAGGTTAGTTAGGAAAATTCAGTCGCTAGGTATACATGGAGAGGTGGTAAATTGGATCAGATATTGGCTCAATGGAAGAAGCCAAAGAGTGGTAGTAGAGAATTGCTTCTCAGAGTGGAGGCCTGTGACTAGCGGTGTGCCACAGGGATCAGTGCTGGGTCCATTGTTATTTGTCATTTATATCAATGATCTGGATGATAATGTGATAAATTGGGTCAGCAAATTTGCTGATGATACAAAGATTGGAGGTGTAGTGGACAGTGAGGAAGGTTTTAAGAACCTGCAGAGGGACTTGGACCAGCTGGAAAAATGGGCTGAAAAATGGCAGATGGAGTTTAATACAGACAAGTGTGAGGTATTGCACTTTGGAAGGACAAACCAAGGTAGAACATACAGGGTAAATGGTAAGGCACTGAGGAGTGCAGTAGAACAGAGGGTCCTGGGAATACAGATACAAAATTCCCCAAAAGTGGTGTCACAGGTAGATAGGGTCGTAAAGAGAGCTTTTGGTACATTGGCCTTTATTAATCAAAGTATTGATTATAAGAGCTGGAATGTTATGATGAGGTTGTATAAGGCATTGGTGAAGCCGAATCTGGAGTACTGTGTTCAGTTTTGGTCACCAAATTACAGGAAGGATATTAATAAGGTTGAAAGAGTGCAGAGAAGGTTTACAAGGATGTTGCCGGGACTTGAGAAACTCAGTTACAGAGAAAGGTTGAATAGGTTAGGACTTTATTCCCTGGAGCGTAGAAGAATGAGGGGAGATTTGATAGAGGTATATAAAATTATGATGGGTATAGATAGTGAATGCAAGCAAGCTTTTTTCACTGAGGCAAGGGGAGAAAAAAACAGAGAACATGGGTTAAGGGTGAGGGGGGAAAAGTTTAAAGGGAACATTAGGGGGGCCTTCTTCACACAGAGAGTGGTGGGAGTATGGTATGAGCTGTCAGATGAGGTGGTAAATGCGGGTTCTTTTTTAATATTTAAGAATAAATTGGACAGATACATGGATGGGAGTTGTATGGAGGGATATAGTCCGTGTGCAGGTCAGTGGGACTAGGCAGAAAATAGATCGGCACAGCCAAGAAGGGCCAAAAGGCCTGTTTCTGTGCTGTAGTTTTTGTATGGTTTGTAAGTCCCCCCTCAACCTTCTATGCTCCAAAGAATAAAGACCTAATCTCTTCAACCTTTCTCTGTAACCTAGGAAATGAAACTCAGACAACATTTTAGTAAACCTCCTCTGCACTCTCAATTTTATTGACATATTTCCTATCATTCGGTGACCAGAACTGTACACAATACTCCAAATTTGGCCTTACCAATGCTTTATACAATTTCAACATAACATCCCAACTCCTATACTCAATGCTCTGATTTATAAAGGCCAGCATACCAAAAGCCGTCTTCACCACCCTATCCACGAGATTCCACCTTCTGGGAACTATGCACCATTATTCCTAGTTCCCTCTGTTCTACAGCATTCTTCAATGCCCTACCATTTACCATGTATGTCCTATTTTGCTTAGTCCTACCAAAATGTAATACCTCACACTTATCAGCATTAAACTCCATCTGCCATCTTTCATCCCACTCTTCTAACTGACCTAAATCTCTCTGCAAGCTTTGAAAATTTACTTCATCATCCACAACGCCACCTATCTTAGTATAATCTGCATACTTACTCATCCAATTTACCACCCCATCGTCCAGATCATTAATATATATGACAAATAACATTGGACCCAGTACAGATCCCTGAGGCACACTGCTACACACCATCCTCCAATCTGACACACAGATAGCCACACTACTCTCTGGTGTCTCCCATCCAGCCACTGCTGAATCCATTTTACTACTTCGATATTAATGCCTAATGATTGAACCTTCCTAACTAAACTCTCCGTGTGGAACCTTGTCAAAGGCCTTACTGAAGTCCATATAGACAACATCTACCGCTTTACCCTCGTCAACTTTCTTAGTAACCTCATCAAAAAATTCAATAAGATTTGTAAAACATGACTTTCCACGGACAAATCCATGTTGACTTTTCCTAATCAGACCCTGTCTATCCAGATAATTATATATACCATCTCTAAGAATACTTTCCATCAATTTACCCACCACTGACGTCAAACTCACAGGCCGATAATTGCCAGGGTTACTCTTAGAACCCTTTTTAAACAATGGAACCACATGAGCAATACGCCAATCCTCCGGCACCATCCCGTTTCTAATGACATTTGAAATATTTTTGTCAGAGCCCCTGCTATTTAGACACTAACTTCTCTCAAGGACCTAGGGAATATCTTGTCCAAACCTGGAGACTTATCCGCTTTTATATTCCATAAAAGCGCCAGTACTTCCTCTTCTTTAATTGTCATACTTTCCATAACTACCCTTCTTGTTTCCTTTACCTTACATAATTCAATATCCTTCTCCCTAGTGAATACTGAAGAAAAGAAATTGTTCAAAATCTCCCCCATCTCTTTTGGCTCCGCACATAGCCGTCCACTCTGATTCTCTAAGGGACCAATTTTATCTCTCGGTATCCTTTTGCTATTAATATAACTGTAGAAACCCTTTGGATTTATTTTCACCTTACTTGCCAAAGCAGCCTCGTATCTTCTTTTAGCTTTTCTAATTTCTTTCTTAAGATTTTTTTTACATTCTTTATATTCCTCGAGCACCTCATTAACTCCAAGCTGCCTATATTATTGAAGATCCCTCTCTTTTTCCGAACCAAGTTTCCAATATCCCTTGAAAACCATGGCTCTCTCAAACGTTTAACTTTTCCTTTCAACCTAACAGGAACATAAAGATCCTGTACCCTCAAAACTTCACCTTTAAATGACCTTCATTTCTCTATTACATTCTTCCCATAAAACAAATTGTCCCAATCCACTCCTTCTAAATCCTTTTGCATCTCCTCAAAGTTAGCCTTTCTCCAATCAAAAATCTCAATCCTAGGTCCAGTCCTAACCTTCTCCATAATTACACTGAAACTAATGGTATTGTGATCACTGGACCCGAAGTGCTCCCCAACACATACCTCCGTCACCTGCCCTAACTCATTCCCTAACAGGAGATCCAACACTGCCCCTTCTCTAGTTGATACCTCTATGTATTGCTGCAAAAGACTATGTTGCACACATTTGACAAACTCCAAACCATCCAGCCTTTTTACAGAATGGGCTTCCTAGTCTATATGTGGAAAATTAAAATCTCCCACAATCACAACCTTGTGCTTACTACAAATATGTGCTATCTTCTTACAAATTTGCTCCTCCAGTTCTCAGTCCCCATTAGGTGGCCTATAATACACCCCTATAAGCGTCACAACACCTTTCCTCTTCCTCAATTCCACCCAAATAGCCTCCCTAGACGAGTCCACTAATCTGTCCTGCCAGAGCACCGCTGTTATATATTCTCTGACAAGCAATGTAACACCTCCCCCTCCTATTCTATCACACCTGAAGCAATGAAATCCTGGAATATTTAGTTGCTAATCACACCCCTCCTGCAACCACGTTTCACTAATAGCTACAACATCATATTTCCAGGTATCAATCCATGCTCTAAGCTCATCCACCTTTCTTACAATGCTCCTAGCATTAAAATAGATGCATTTTAGAAACTCTCCACCTCTCACTCTCTGTTTATCCATAATGGAGCAAACAACTTTGTTATCTTTTTCTTCCTTTTCCCCTACATCCTTGGTCTGATTGCTCCTGATCTCTGTCCCCTGCCTATACTGCCACACACACCGCCTACCTGCCTTCTCCATTTGTGAATCAACCTCCCCTCACCTAGTCTCCTTAATTTGATTCCCTCCCCCCAACCATTCTAGGTTAAAGTCTTCCCTCTTCATCTCTCCTCGACAAAACACCGCGAAAAAACATCTTTCCAGATTCACAACACACAGCAACAATCTCTTATTGGCTAACATGCATCCTGTTATCTCCAGCCATAACCCAAACATTGCTGCTACAGAGAAACCGTTACGTCAGCAGTGAACATTACAAAGAAGCCATTACATTAGCAGTGAAACCTTACAGTGCGTTACAGAATTATAAAATACTTCCAGCACAGGAGATCAATTGGTCCATTGAAACGTGCAGCTCCCTGCAAACCAATCCAGTCAGTTCAATTTATTTTACAATTACAACTATTTTGTCTCATTTGTCTCTCCAATCCCATTGAGCAATCTTTGAAGATGTTTCGAGCCTCCTTAAGACAGTGAGTCAGATCATAACATTTTGCACTAAAGTTTTCCCTTTTATTGTTCCTTTGTCTCTGTCTATAAAAACTCTGATCCACCACAAATGGAAACAATTTGCCTAAATTAACTCCATCTAAACCAATCATGTATAAATACCTCTTCCAAATCTCTTCTCAAACTTCTTTACTCCAATTAAAGCAATGTTAGATTTCCAGTCTACCTTTGCAGGTTCAATCCCCGATCTCAGTACCAATCTTTTCTGCAGCCTCTTGACAACATTCACATTCAGAACAAATTCTTGCTTTTCAGTATCTCTTTCCTGTGACATTAGCAACTGTCTATGGCACTACAGTTGGCTTGGGTAGGGTTCTATTGGATTAGACTGTTTAATTGTTATTTTCTTTTTAGTTTAACTCTCCTATGCCTGCTTGTATCTTATAACACAGAAGATGGAATAGTACAGCACAGTACAGGCCCTTCGGCCCACATTGTGCCGACCCTCAAACCCTGCCTCCCATATAACCCCCCACCTTAAATTCCTCCATATACCTATCTAGTAGTCTCTTCAATACCCGAGTTTATGCAATTGTTTAGTGTTCTAGTGGTTGCAGTTCTTTGTATTATCCGGAAACTTCTTGCGTAGTACATTATTAGAATAATGTCTACAAATTGGAATGGAATGTCTGTTGTCTGTGGTATAAGAAGAGCAGGGTACATTGGTTTGCCATCTTTCTTCTTTTCTGCTCTTTGCTCTGTCCTGCTGTCAGTACCAGGCTCTTCCTTTCCAACCTCTTTGTTCTCTTAGTGCTTAACAAAATGGTTGTGATACAACAAGTTTTGTGCCTTATTCTCGACTTCCCAAAGAACTTTGGACCGAAAACTTCAGAACCCAACAACTTAGCATCGTCGGCAAAGACTGTTGCGAAGATTTATGGACTCAGAACAATCTCAGATGAAGTGGGAAACTTCAGCACACAAAATAAAAAGGAAGTAAGAGATTCCTCTATAAATCATCTGAGAAAACCCCCAAGTCCACTTTAAGACACCATCTGGTGGAACTTTAAGAATTAGGAAACTACTATATGTTGCTACTCTAAAAAAAACAAATTTGTAAAATCAGACCAGTGCTGAAATTAATATCGTGCTTAAATTAAATTTGTACAAGCTGGTGGACTACGAAGAATTTTTTTCTGTTGTAATCTAGTGTTTAAAAAACATCTAGGTTGCGATCTAGTGAGGGATTGACTGCAATCTAATATAACCTTGGTTGCAAACCGATAAAATTTCAACTGTAGTCTTATAAAGATTTCAATGCGATCCTACAAAATTTTGGTCGCAATCTAATAATATTTCAAGTTCACTGTCAAAGTGATAAAAAGATACATATAAGTTAAGTGTTACACAAGATTGAATTAAGTCAAAGTCATGAAACCTACTACAGAATCTCCAGTTATGTATGAAAGTTAACTAACCATTTGGGAAAGAAAAGTGAAATGTGTGATAGAAGTATAAAGAAGTCTAGGGAGCAAATTTCTGCACTAACTGAACAAGTAATTGCATCCAATGCTGTAGACCAGCATGAACATGATGTGCTTTATTTGCTCAATTATCTTGAAGGGTCACAAAGCAAATCTAGGCAAGGCACAATTGCAACAAGAAGAAGTAACTTACTGGAATAGAAAATTTCCCAAGGTAAGTGGGAAATCACTGAGGATCTTGCAGAACCTGTTAAGTTAGTAAACACATCTAGATAGACAGTTAGATACTTTATTGATCCCAAACAAAATTACAGTGTCACAGTAGCATGACAAGTGCACAGATATATAAATACTAGAAGAGAAGTAAGAAAAAAATTTAAAAGTTATCTTAAAAATAAGATGTACAAGATTTACAAGTCAAATATTACAAGATTTACAAGTTCACACTGATAAAGACAGTAGTGCAAGAATTACCGTAATATTATAGAGTAATGGTTCACATTCACACTGTCCAGATAAGAATTGATGGTGGTATTGCACAGGGTGTCTGCGACAGCAGGGTGCGGTAAACAGAGCTAAACAGAGCTTAAGCAGAGCTCTGGTAAACAGAGGTTAATAACAGTCTAACAGGAGGGGTCATCACTTCCCTGGCTATAGGTTGACTCATTATAAAGTCTAATGGCCGAGACTGACTTCATATCACGCTCTTTGTAGCAGCGCAGTTGTCCTAATCTATTACTGAAAGTGCTCCTCTGTTCAGCCAAGGTGGCACTTAGAGGGTGAGAAACATTGTCCAGAATTGCCAAGATTTTCTGTAAGGTCCTTTGTTCTACAACAGCCTCCAGTGTGTCCAGTTTGACTCCTATAACCAATCTAATCAGTTTACTGAGCCTGCTGGCACCACCTGTGTTGATATCATTGCCCCAGCACACCACTACATAGAAGATTGTACTGATGACAACAGAATGGTAGAACATGTGAAGGAGAGGCCTGCATACTCCAAAGGACCTCAGTCTCCTCAGGGAGTAGAGGCAACTCTGGCCCCCTTACTTCAATCATTTCTCAGTTTCTGTAACTACAACAGAGCATGCGTCAATTCATATGCTGAAATTACCTGGATAATCTGCTGAAGGGCAGTAAGTGCTCAGATGACCCTGTGACTTTAATGAAGAACAATTGAAAGGTGACATTGCATACTGCACCTGCATTAAGAATCCCTTTACAGATAAACTACTTACCTTGTTTGTCAATGGCAGTCTTAATTCAAGAACATTGAGACCAACAGCATCCTGTTGGTTATCACTCTGCCAAAGATATGATTTTGTACACTGATGGCTCCTCAACTATTGAGAGAGAAATTTGAATGGATGGATGGTGTCAGGAAATGTAGAGGAGGTTTGATCCAAAAGCAGAGTAGCAGCGACAATTTAGCAGTAAACTGCAAAATAACAAGCCACAAAGGATGGGCCACGAAACAAGGGAGTAGAAATACTTAACACAGCAAGATAACTGAATGCTAGGAGCAACTGGTTGAGGCTGCTGGTTCATCTGAGTGAACAAGATTGTGAATGAGAGCTGGTGATGAGTTGGAAATGAGTGGGATGGGATGGCCCTGAGCAGTCCGGATGGGTCCAGTGGAACTTCTCGATGAGCGATGGATCCAAGATGAAACTGGAAGGCACCCAAGATCACTACATCCCATCCATGACGACGTGAATCCATCAACTGGTGAACTGTGTACAGTGGACCACTTTCCACCATCCTTGGTTTCAAAGGTGCAGGCTCAGGTGGTCTATGGATAATGTGGATAATGGGCCCAAGGCAGGACACGTGGAATGTAGGTATGATCCTGACAGCTACTGGTTGGAGGAATTGAACTGGGCACATTGAGGGCAGGCAGCGATGAACTGATATACATCTGCGGGCATGTACATGCAGTTGTCAGATGTGTCAGCCAAAGCAGGCTATAGGGCCTGGTAGTTCTGGCTCTCAAGGTCACAGATGATCAATGTGAGGTTCTGGGAAAATGGAATGATGGGTTAAGGGTTAGTCTCTGTTTCAGCTGAGTCAAACTGTCATGGCAGGGTGTCCATAAGACCATAAGACAAAGGAGCAGAGGTCGGCCATTCAGCCCATCGAGCCTGCTCCGCCATTTCATCATGAGCTGATCCATTCTCCCATTTAGTCCCACTCCCCTGCCTTCACACCATAACCTTTGATGCCCTGGCTACTCAGATACCTATCAATTTCTGCCTTAAGTACACCCAATGACTTGGCCTCCACTGCTGCCCGTGGCAACAAATTCCATAGATTCACCACCCTCTGACTAAAAAAATTTCTTTGCATTTCTGTTCTGAATGGGCGCCCTTCAATCCTTCAGTCATGCCCTCTCGTACTAGACTCCCTCATCATGGGAAACAACTTTGCCACATCCACTCTGTCCATGCCTTTCAACATTCGAAATGTTTCTATGAGGTCTCCCCTCATTCTTCTAAACTCCAAGGAATACAGTCCAAGAGTGGACAAACGTTCCTTATATGCTAACTCTCTGATTCCCGGATCATTCTAGTGAATCTTCTCTGTACCCTCTCCAACGTCAGCACATCCTTTCTTAAATAAGGAGACCAAAACTGCCCACAGTACTCCAAGTGAGGTCTCACCAGCACCTTATAGAGCCTCAACATCACATCCCTGCTCCTATACTTTATTCCTCTAGAGATGAATGCCAACATTGCATTCGCCTTCTTCACTACTGACTCAACCTGGAGGTTAACCTTAAAGGTATCCTGTACAAGGACTCCCAAGTCCCGTTGCATCTCCGAACTTTGAATTCTTTCCCCATTTAAATAATAGTCTGCCCGTTTATTATTTCTGCCGAAGTGCATAACCGTACACTTTCCAACATTGTACTTCATTTGCCACTTCTCTGCCCATTCTTCCAATCTATCCAAGTCTCTCTGCAGACTCTCCGTTTCCTCAGTGTTCACTGTGTTCAGTGTCCTCAATGTCTGCTTCAGTGTTCTTGGGGCTGGGTCAGTAGGAGATGATGAAGCTTAATTACTTGAAGAAAGGAGCCCAGCGAGCCTGACATGGGTTGAGTTGGCAGATCAGGAATAAAGAGAGAAACTCTGAGGTGCAGTAGAAGGATAACAAGCTTACCAGTGGGAAAAAGTTAGGAGGTTACCTTTAGTTAAAAGAAGCATTGGTGAGACCACATCTGTGTTAGTCAACTTATTTAAGGATGGATGTAAATGCATTGTAAACAATCCTACAAAGGTTCACTAGGCTAATGTCTAGAATGAACATTATGAGGAAAGGCTGTACAGGCATAGATCTGCTGGAGTTTACAATAGTAACAATACAATTAAAACATGAGATCCTGATGTGTTAAGGATGTTTTCTGAGTGGAAGAATCTAGAATTAAAGGTCACTATTTAAAAATAAAAGACAGAGATAATGCAAAAATATTTTTTCTCAGTAAATGTGAGGACTTCCCTTCCTCAAAGTGCAGTGGAAGCCGAGCCTTGAAATATTTTTAATGCAGAGGCAAATAGACCAGATATAAGCAAGAGAATGAAAGGAACTGAGGTACAGGAGCCTGAAGACACACACTTAGGCTACGTCCACACTACGCCGGATAATTTTGAAAACGCCAGTTTCGAGTAAAAACGACAGGCGTCCACACTAAGCGTTTTTCAAAATATCTCCGTCCACATTAGGCGGATATTTGGGCGAATCTCCTCCTACTGGGCATGCGCAGGACACAGAAAACAAGCGAAGAGGAAACGATATACTTAGTGCGCGTTTGTCCAGTTACAGAGTAGAAAAACTTTAAAGGAATTGCTCTTGGCTGTCACGCAGGAGGACTTAAAACTAAAAAAAACAAATACTGGAGCGTATGGAGGCAACCAACAGGGAGTTCACGGACAGTATAACCCAGCTGACGACGAACATTGAAAAAGTGACTAACTCTGTTGCATTAATAAAGCACCTTGTTAAATGTATAAAACGTCTGCATCAGCATTATCTTGTATTTCCATACAACGTTACGTTAGGCTGTTACATATCTATTGTCAGAGAAGTACTTGCATAAATAGGTAAACCACCTTCATACAAGCAAGGACAGAAAACAGGGCGAAGTGAGTATACTTATCCACTTCTTCACTTCTTTGTTAAAACAACGAACATCTGTTCCGGCACGTCATGACAGTGTTTTTAAATAGTCAAAAAAGGTCACTTTACAATTTAACTCTCACGCCGTTCACACTGACTGCGCGTTATAACAGCAGTACGGCAGTGCTTGCGCAGTGCCAAGCAGAAACAGAGAAAAGCATTGTTGTTGTGTTGTCACGACAACGTTTTTAAATCTCTCCGGTTATCCCGTACACACTACGCCGGATATTAAGCGTTTTCAGATTTATTCACTCTGGAGAGTGTTTTCGAAAATCTCCGTTTTCAAGGGCTGAAAACGCCGGGTCAGTGTGGACGGGAGGGCAAAACGAAGAGAAAAAGCTTTGTTTTCAAAATTATCTGGCGTAATGTGGACGTACCCTTAGGAACAGTTTCTTCCCTCCCACCACCATCAGGTTTTTAAGGGTACATGAATACTAGTTTGTGATTTCTTTCACATTATTATTTTTCCTTGTAAATGTCTTGTACTGTATTGATGCTACAAAACAACAAATTTCAAGGCATATGTCAGTGATAATAAACTTGATTTTGAACCTGATCTACTTTTCTGTTTAATAAGATCACGATTGATATGACACAGTTTGCCAACACTTCCCTTTCTCTGTTAACACCTTATCTTGCACTCTGTTTATTTTACTGTGTACTATCTGTCTGCACTGTCATAATGAATTATCTGTACGGATGATATGCAAATCATGTTTTTCCTCTACCTCGGTACATGTGACAATAATAAACCAATTTACAAACCAACTTACTAAATTTACAATCAGACATGATCTTATTGAATACCAAAACATTCTTAAGGAGCCGCAAGGCCTTCTCTGATCCTCATTCATATGTTTGTATAACCCAATTAAAATAAACGTTTTAAAACTTTACGTATTTATTTTATTTAGAGATACAGCGTAGAACAGGGCCTGCTGGCCCAACGAGCCACATCACCCAGCAACACACCTATTTAACCTTAGCCTAATCAGAGGAAAATTTACAATTACTGTTTTGTCTATTTTTTGTGCGGGGGAGGGTTTGGAGGTTGATGATAGTGCTGCTGCTCTTTCCTTCCTTGGTTTCATGGCTTTCTGAAGAAGAATTTCAGAGTTGTATACTTTGATAATAAATGAACCTTTGACTAATTAACCTACTAATCAGTATGTCTTTGGAATGTGCAAGGAAATTGGAGCACCCAGAAGAAACCCACACACTTATGGGAAGGAGTACAGACTTCTTGCAGACTGTGTTGGAATGAAACTCCGACCTCCGAGACCCCAAGCCATAATAGTGGCACGCTAACTGCTATGCTACCATGATGCCCAAATATGTACCTATGTATTGATGACCTATTTCTCATATCCACTCTTGAGCCGAGCAATAATCCAACCAGTTACTACTTAGAGCCAAAGAAAAGTTGGTGCCTCATCCCGCTAGCCATGCTTGGGACAAACGCAGTGCTTGTAAAATAACTGACAAAATGAGGCAATGAAACGCAATCCTTTCAATGACATCAGGAATTGCTCAGTGAATATTATTATTTCCTATATATGTGAACTTTGGTCTGTAGTGAGGAATGGATTGCACTGCAACATATTTATGATACTTGCATTTTCCTTTTCTGAAGGATATTGAAGCCTCTGTTCAAAGGAATTTAAACTCAGCTTACATCTTTCTGTGTAAATTCAGCCATAATGACAAAAGATGATATCCTTCAGCAGGTCTTCCCTGTTACATTTAAAAATGCAATAAATGTGAAAATCAAGTGACATTAATTATTCTCCTGGTCTGAGGAGCAACAACTTCAGTGTGAAGTTCTCATGGACTAGGACTGGGTATATCCATGTACCAGTCTATTCTCTAACAATACCAGAGCATTGCTGTTGAAGTCACAATGGCAGAAAAGCAGAGAATATAGATATTTTAATGACTACCTGAAATGTGTCATTTCCAAATGGTGACATTTTTCATAAGCTAAAAAAGAACATAAATAGCAAATTACCTCAGCTTGTGCTGGATAGAGTAGTCGAGGTGGCTATGAAAAGAAAAATACATGTGTCAACTCTTAAAAACTATTACTGGAGATGGAGTAAACAGACATATTGTCAGCAGGAGTGTTACAGCATATAATTGAAATAACTAAACACGCTGCTTTTTGCCAAATCATCAATGAAGTGCAGAAATAGAAAGAACAAAGAAAGTGATTGGTGTAAACTGCTCTCAGATGGAAATAAGAAAAAAATGAACTTAGTTAAAGAACATGGTTTGCTTGCTATGTACCTGAGCAAGAAGCAGATTAATGAAAGGCAATCTCCAGCCCCTGAGGCTGGTGGCAGTGTCAACCGACAGGACAAGGAATCAGGGAATGTTGCTAAACAGTCCACAGACGACCCCATTCAAAGCAAAGGGATGTCCGCAACAAAGTGTTATAGAAGTTGAAATTACAGGGGATGATTTTCGACATATAAAAACAACATCCCAAAGGAAGTAATAAGTCGTGCAAATTTCAATACTTACTGATGGTTGAACTATATGACCAGAGTGAGTAATAAATCTTAACATTTTATCTGATAAATAATATGCATTGTGCAAATGGATGGTATTACATGAAGGAAACATGAAAAGGAAATAACATCTAGGGAGAAATGTACCAGGAAGTACATATCAATAGAAGGGACTGAAGAAAAAATGAGCAAACACCTTAAAGTGTGGATAAAATATGAGTGTTATAGATAAAAAATTGTAGCAAGTACATTTTCCCTAATCCAGTTTCTAGTCTACAAGTTGTGTGGGTACTGAAAACCTGCTGTGATACCTTTCCACCTCTTCAAATAGTCATTTCCTGGAACCTGCAGCTACCACCCAGGACCAGGAAAAGTGCCCTTGGATCTCTGAGCTCACAGAGCTGCTCGTCCCAGCACTCCTTCATGTCACAGTGAGGCAGCTGCCCGTGCCCATTTGCGGTTCTGCACAGCCCTTGGGTGTCAGACACCTGGAAATATCCAACTTAAAAATGAATAGGTTGTGGTTGATACACCAGTAGTGGCTATGTAATTTCCTGTCATTTGCCTCCCTCCCTTCTTAAAGAGTGGAGTAACATTTGTAATTTTCCAGTCCTCGGGACCATTCCAGAATTGAAATATTGTTGCTTATTGCAGAGTCTATGGCTGCAGATTTTAGCTGCAGTAGTTCTCAGTGGCAATATTTGATGAATGCCTTGAGAGGTCCACACAAAAAAACTGTCAAATCTTGAGGCCATCTTCAGACCAGGGCATTGGTGGTAGTGGGGGGGCGGGAACCAAAAGGTGCCATGATATGTCTCCAGCAAGCTGGATTAAAGAGAACACAAAGATAATTTTGCATATATTGAAACAGAGGGAATCCATGCCTGCAGTGAGAGAAGTTGGCGAAGTACTAAACAAGTACCTTCTATTGGTATTGACTAAGCAGAAATACATGGAGAATAGTGTGATCAATGCCAGGGCATTTTGAGATCAAGGAGATGTTGTTGGACCTCCTAAAGCAGGGGTCCCCAACCTTTTTTGCATCGCGGACTGGTTTAATATTGACAATATTCTTGCGGACCGGCGGATCGGGGTGGGGGGGGCAGTGGTCAAGTAGGGTTAAACTCACCTCAACATGTCTTTTACAGTTAAGGTTGCCAACCTTCTCACTCCCAAATAAGGGACAAAATTAGCAGTCAAATCCTGGGACACTTGTGTTTAACCCAAGAAAGATTACAGTGACCACGAAGTCTTGCGCGGGCATCTGTGTGCGCATGCGTGTACATGCCGATTTTTTCCCCCACAAATCTATTTTGGCTTAATCTTCCCGACTATACTGTACATACATTATTTCTACTTTATATAGGCTGTGTATTTATCATTTCATTCCTGCTTTTACTGTATGTTAGTGTTATTTTAGGTTTTATGTGTTATTTGGTATGATTTGGTAGGTTATCTTTTGGGTCTGGGAACGCTCAAAAATGTTTCCCATATAAACTAATGGTAATTGCTTCTTTGCTTTACACCATTTCGGCATGAAAGTTTTCATAGGAACGCTCTACCTTAGCGGGGGAAATACAGGACAAGGGCGGTCCCGTATGGGACAAACCAATTTAGTCCAATATACGGGATGTCCCGGCAAATACGGGACAGTTGGCAACCCTATGTTCAAGTTCAACAGTGCGTGACAGGGAATGAGGAAAGGTGTAGCTGACTCATATCGTTCCCTCGTGGTCCGGTTGCAAATGCTTTGCGGCCTGGTACCGGTCCACGGCCTGGTGGTTGGGGACCGCTGTCCTAAAGAGTACGAAGGTGGGTAAATCCCAAAGGCTTGATGGGACCCGTCCCAGGTTATTGAGTGATGCTAGAGAGGAGATTGCTTAGGCCCTGATGAAGGCCTCTGAATCCTCTCCAGCCACAGAGAAGGTCCTGGAGGACCAGAGAGTAGCCAATGCTGCTCCTCAGTTCAAGAAAGGCAACGGGGCAATCCTGGAAATTATTAGCCAGCAGACCCCACACCAGTAATAGGGAAGCCACTGGAGAGGATTCCTAGGGACAAGATGTACTCAGACTTAGAAGAACAGGGCCTAACTAGGGACAGTCCGCATGGTCCCATAAGCTCGACTGAGCCCTACAAGGAGTCTACCGACATGAACCAGTAGTTTGAATTCAAAATTGGCTTGCCCACAGATGACTGAGGTTAAGAGGCGGAAGGATGCCATCCCAGCTGAAAGCCTATGATTCGTGGTGTTCCACAGTGCTCAGTGCCAGGATGTCTGCAGTTTGTGATATGAATAAATGATATGGACAAAGATGGTGACAGGCGGGCTACTAAGTTTGCAGACTGTGTCAAGGGATGCAGCAGGATATTGATCAGTTATAGTTATGCATGGAATCCAATCTGGGCAAGTTTAAGGTGTGGCACCTTAAGAGGTCACACATAAGGGGAAAGTATACAATCAATGGTGTCCCTAACAACATTGACATACAGAGCAATCCAAAGCCCATGTCCCCTGAAAGTAGCAATGCAAGTGGTCATGAAGGGAAGCAACATGCCCACCTTCATCGACTGTGCACAAATCCTACTGATGGTTATTCGCAGGGCAAACTGTTTAATTAATCGCTGGTTCCTGCTTGACCAGAAATGCAACTTCATGAAGGACAGTTTACCACAAGTAAGTGAAACACTCTGGTTTCCTCAGCTGAGCAAGACTAGGGAAGACAATCCACTACTATTGGGGACACATTAGGGCTTCTGGACTCAGTGATGATCTCAGCTTCCTTCAGCTTCCACAAATGCTGCCAAACGTCTTCCACCTCTGCAGGGGCCAGTCACCATGACCTTTCTCTGAACGGGGTGTCCTCGGTCACCTGGATGGTGTGACGAGTGCTCTTGAAACAACCCACATCAAACTCGTCAGTAGAAAAGACACCTTTCAGTTTCAACATCTTCTCTATCAACCTCTTCTTCCTACCCGCAGGAACCGGGGAGTCCCCGAAGCTGAACGACTCAGCAGTCAACTTTCCCCTTTTCGAAGAGAGTTTCTCCCCGGCTTGTCTCACTGTCACTTGGAAGAGATGCGCCAGGGGCAATCCCCCTCTTGAAGATGACCTCCCTCTTTGTGGTGTTCCTGACAATCACTGCCATCCTGTTCACCTGTACAACAGAGGGCTTCTGCAGTTCAGGCCTCACCAGTACCCCAGCAGGTAAACCCGATTCCTCTTTGTGGTCTTCCGGAGCTTCCACCAAGAGGGCCTCAGCCTCAGGCACTCCAGAAATTTGGGGCTTCCCATCATTCTTGCTACTTCCCCAGGCTGTAACACAATTGTTTTTGACTGGGCGAACCACACAGTCCCTCGTCTAAGCTCAATGTCCGGCCCAGTGTGCCTACGCACTTCCTCAAAAGCAGCTCAAAACACTGGGTGAACCAACAATGTTTTCAGAAAGCTCTCTTCAGCTCTCTCCTTGCAGGATCCCATTAGCCTCCTCATAATAGGAGTGCTTGTCCCCACAGGAATTGAAACTCCGCCCTTCTCAACGCAGTCCGGACAATCTGATGCCAATGTATCAAGGACCTCAGCCACTTCCCCATCTGCCTCTGAAAACTCCAGTTTCACTGACAAATAACCACCATACAGATAATCACCCACACTAAGGCCCAAATCTTTAGTGCACTGAGTGGTAAATGCATCAAATACTGGTTGTAAAACATATGGTATAGCAAAGTGACCTGCGAGTCTGTGTCAAGTATGGTTCTAGCATAAATATCCTCTATCTGTAGCGATACACTGGAGCTTAGCCCCACTAAGCCTTCAGGAATAGGGTTTTTTGCTTTAAGGTATTCCTTGATATATTGCTGGGAATGTCCCCCCCGCCCCCCAAGACACCAAGCCGTTTCCTCACTGGGTCTCTTCAAAGTTTCTCGATGTCTCTCTCTCTCTGCTTAAGTAAATGGGGGCTCACTCTCCAAAGGGTTTCCCATCGTTCACACTCCCGCCTGAAGGGTTCCTCTTCACCACAGTTATAAAAGACAATACCGGCCACAACCCTTCTCATGGGGCCCTGGCCACTAGCAGCCCTTTGTGTAGTCCGTCCGTTTAGGGGGTCCGCCTTCCTATCAACTCCTTCGTACGGGGGGGGGGGCATACCCGCTGATAACAACCGGGACATCTCAGTTCTCAACTCTGCCACAATCTCCTTTACCACTCCCCTGGGTGGGCTATCCGTGGTCACTTCAACACAGGGGGCTACTACCGATGATTGTACCCTGCTGACGGAGATCCCCACCCCCCCGCCCGTGCCTCCGACGCATTCTCCTTTCATACTTCTCTGATCAGCTCAACCAATGAAGGAGGGGGGCATGTCTTATGAGGAAGTTGGAGACCCCAAGCAATCAGGTTCTGGGACTGGACACCTTTCGCTATTTGGTCCATTCTTAACTGATCCACCTCAGCTGACCGAATGGCCTCTCTATGCCATAAGCAATTCAGCTCCCTCTTTAGCCAGAAAATGTAGGCAGAAAGCTTCTCCCCTTTCTCCTGACACATTATAAAACCCTGTCATGAGTTCCATTGGGCTTCCTGTCACGCCAAACACCCTTACTAGCACTTGCATGTAGGCTGCAAAGGTGGCAAAAGGGTTCTGTGTCACTACGTCAGCAGCCCAGACTCTCAAATCCTCAACCAATCGTTGTCTTTTTATGTCATCAGAGCACTGCCACTCATCTAACAACTGAGATGCCTGCTCCGCCCAAGTCTCATACTCGTCTTCCCAATTGGGGGTGGGCTTCACCCCAGAGAATACTCTCAGTTTTTGATAGCTAGGACCCTCTGCCTGGGCACTGGGCCATTTATTCACCAGGGCTGATACCAACTCAGAAGTCCCACTCTTCATTGGGGGACTCATTAGACACTCCAAATCAGACTACTCCTTCCCCTTGCTCTGCAGAATTGAGAATAACCTGCGTTTGAAGACTCCGCCTCCAACTACGGGAGACTCAGCTTGCGATTTGGCCTGCTCTCTTACACTCTCCTCCTCCCGGAAAGTATGGACAGCCCATGGCCCCCTCTCTCCCAGGGCTCCAACAGTACCAGGCACTGCCATTACATACAGTCTGAACTAAAACAAAGTCTTTGCCCACCATTTTATCAAATGTCCGCCCCACAATCGTAACATTGCCTCAACAGTACTTAAAAGTCGAATTAACAATTCATCAGGGATATGAATGTCTACCCCACTCAACATGCACGCATTCATTACCAGTAACACCATGGATTCACACCACCACTAAACCCCTGCAGCATCCATAACCATGTACCATAATCATTTTACTGCACAATAGTTTAGCACAGACTTAAACACACAACCCACTGGATCAATGCTCAGGGCAACCACACAGCATCCAATTAAAGCGATCCTGGACGCTACCCCCACAATGAAACGCTCTGGTTTCCTCGGCTGCATAAGACTAGGGAAGACAATCTCCAGCCCCACCAAACGTGTGAGTCTGAGGCATAAGCCCACCCCAAAACCCCATTTGTGTGATGCTGTGTAATTCGTTACCCTGTTACAAATGAGTGCCACGAAATAACAGACAGCACATCGCACACAATTAAAAGATTTAGCTTTATAATTCTTAGCTTGACTAAAGGGTTAGTCAGGAAAAGAACAAAAAAAGGGCCCAGTTTCATGAAACAGACTAATGTGCACAAGTTGGAGCTCACAGTTTCCGTAGGTCACCAATGCTCAATCGATCTCACCCCAGGATTCGTTGAATCACATCCCGCTCTGGGTCGAATCCTACGACGTCTTCTCTCTTCATCTCTCCTGAACCAAAAAAAACTCCAAGCCCAACCTTAGTGTCCCTCACCAGAGAAACTTCCCCTTGAATTTGACCATCCTAATTGGATGGCAGACATTTCTCCTCATTGCTTACTTTCAACAGTAACCCAAACATAAGCTGAAACAGGCAGCTCGCACAGAACAGCACAAAATGACATACCTACAGCATAACAGTAAAAAATATGAACCACGGCATTACATAAGGGTCATCATCCAGTACCACAAATTTCCACTCCAACATTTTAAAAAAGAGAGACTTTAAGGAAGGTCATCAGACTGATCATTATTCCTATTAAGATCTTTTGATTACAATCATTTTATTTAGCTTTTTATAAGGTAAACATAAGGATCATCTTATATAATGTAAGGTATCGAGATTTTGAAAATTGCATTGAACTTCTTTAATTGAGAATTATACTGTACCTCCCCCATTCTATGCCTGTCAATAGCAGAGTAATTGATATATGGTGCATAGGAGATCATGTCAGGTCGATCAATATTGTAAATGGCCTTAACTTTGGGAAGAGCTGCCAAATCCTTGTAGTCAAGAACTTCATCATCCAGCTTGGCCTAAGAAAGGAAGGACAATACAAGGAAGCAAGAGACAATTAGCGGGATGCAAAGAAACTGGAACAGCTAAAGTTAGCAGACAACTATTTCTAATAGTGGAGTATTCATGCCCCCGTAAAGACAACGGTTAACTTATTCAAGATAATTTACTTAACACTAAGAAAACAGACTTATGAAAGGAATTGTTCTGCATTATGTTGCAGAATGCGTATTCAACATATATGAGGAAAGATAGTTTTCAAAAAGTGAAATGGTTATCCATTGACATATTCTAAGCCCTCTTGCACGACTCTCTCCACCACAACCCCACCACTTTGCAGGATGTGAAGCTGATGCAGATCTGAGCCCTGATCACCAACTTGTCTTAGTTTTAACAAAGACACTAGGTAATTAGGCAATTTTTATAGGCATCCGTTAGTCTCGGGAGACCATGGATTTGCGCCTTGGAAGGTTTCCAGGCCGCAGGCCTGGGCAAGGTTGTATGGAAGACCGGCAGTTGCCCATGCTGCAAGTCTCTCTCTACGCCACCGATGTTGTCCAAGGGAAGGGCACTAGGGCCGATACAGCTTGGCATCGGTGTCGTCGCAGAGCAATGTGGGGTTAAGTGCCTTGCTCAAGGATACACACGCTGCCTCAGCCAAGGCTCGAACTAGCGACCTTCAGATCACTAGACGAACGCCATAACCACTTGGCCATGCGCCAACACGTGGCAATTTAACCATTACATTAACTGTTATGTTGTTGAAGTTGTAAACATCTGACATAACAATCATTTTAAAATATGGCCAGTTTTCCCGTACCTTACCAACTACTAAACACGAACAATTCTGACCGCATGACATTGGAGTCCAATGAATCTTGTTTATCTATTTTATCATCTTCGCCCATCACTCCCAACACCCACTAACCCTATAATCTCTCCTCTACTTTGGAACTCCAAAACATTCCTGATAGTGCTTGTTTTTTTAATTCATCAGGGTTTCCCTGCGAATGCCAGCATTTATTGTCCTTGCCTAATTACCCAAGAGAAGATTGACCCAACTTTTTGAACCATGGCTGTTCTTCTGCTGAAGGTACTGTCAGAGTGTTGTGGATTAGAGACTGAGTGATGAAGGATTAGCAATGTATTTTCAAGTCAAACGTGTGATTTTATACAGAGTCTGCAGACAGTCACATTGTTGTGTATCTGCTGCTCTTACATTTTAGTGGTAGAGATTGCCAATGTGGTGGTACTGTCAAAATACCTACGGATGTAACTGCAGTGCATTTTGTAGACGGTACATGTGCATTGTTCAAAGAGAAAATGAGAAAGTGAAAGCTTAGGGTGGTGGTTGGGTGTCAGTCAAGCAGGGTCGTTTTGACTTAAGAGGATTTTGAGCTTCTGGTGAGTTGCTGGAGCTAAACATCCAGCAGGTGTTGGATATTCCATCACATTCTTGATTTGTATATTGGTAGATAGTATAAAAACTTTAGAGTGCCAGGACGTGGGGCAGTTTTCACAAAATACCAAGCCTCCAATGTACTCTAATACCCATAATATTTATCTGGTTGGTCCAGTTGAGTTTCGATGGTACCTTCAGGGTGATGATGCCGGCGACCATGACAACGGTAATGCTATTGAATGTTAAAGGTAGTGAGTTAGATTTTCTCTTGTTGGAGACATTCATTGCTGGGCAATTCTGTAGTGAAATTATTACTTGCCATTTATTAGCCCATGCCTAAATGTTGTCTTGATCCTGCAGCATCGAGACATGGAAATCTGAGTACTTGTGAATGAAATTGAACATTGTGCAGTCATCAGCAAACATTTCATTTCTGATGTTATAGCGGATGGAAGGTCACTGATGAGACAGCTGAAGATGACTAAAGAGGAGGTAAATATTTCACAGTATTTTATTTTAACTAAATAAATGTTTGAATTGCATGGAAGATTTATGGACCACATGCTGCTAAATAGGACTAATATAGATACAAGCTTAATGGTTGGCATAAACATAGGACCAAATTTGTGGCAGCTATCTTCTCATTGGGTTAATTAAGTTGGTCTGCAGTGGATAAAGGGGTATTCTCTCTTTCTCTTGAAACTCAAAAAAAAATCCAGTATGTTGAAATACAATGTGTGGTTATATTATTATGTAATTAAACATTATTCAAGATATCCTCATAAGTTTATTCTGGACCACCAGTTATTAGTTGTTCTTGTTCAGTAATATCTGCATATTAAGTCAAGATAATTTTTGCTATGCTCCTGAGAATCACTTAAATTTACTATAACAAATTGCAGAAAAAAATAATTTCAATACTTAGAAGCCCTGAAATTACATTTTGTGACTTTAGTAAACAAAGCTCAACATTTGACATCTGTTTTCCATCATCAAAACGGTTAGTAATAAATAGTGTACTTAGCTTCTACTGAACAAAATTATACAAGACAGGAATTAGTTAACTCAAAAATGGAGCATGGAGTGTGGAACACTTATTTTCATTCTTTACTACCACCTCCACACTACACCATTCTTCAAAACTACATTATTTGCAAGCTTCTTTGATCTCACATCAGTGCTGTTCCTTGGCTTACCTCATTAGGAAGTGTGCCTGATCCTCACAATATTATTCATTCAATATTTAAAGAATAAATCAAACAGAAACCAACATTAACTCCCATGTTGCTTTTTACCTCACATATTTGACTCAAATTCAGATGTCTGCTAAACTCATATGATGATCGTATATATACTCAGTTTATTTCCTTCCTCTTCCCTACCTATTCATAGCATTCATTGCAGTCAGTGTTTACACCACAAACATTGACGAATTCTAAATATTGAAAATACTGAATAAACTTACATATATTATACGGCTTGGGGATCCTGAAGTACTTGAGGCTGGTACAGATGTGATGCTCTCAGAAGATGCACGAGTAACCTAAGGGCAAAACAACGTATCAGCAGTTATCAATATTAGAAGATACATCCATACCTTAACGTATATGATTACAGTCTAAGAATAAGGAACAAACCACGTAAGACAGATATGAATAGAATTTTGTTTGTGAAGATGGCGATGAATATTTGAAGCCATGAATACTTAGTCATCAAATTCAGTCAAGATTGAAAGATTTCTGGATATAAAAAAAATTAAGGGACACAAGGATAGTGCAGGAGAATGGTGTTAAGATAGATGGTCCATTATTTTGATAAACAATATAGAAGCCTCAAGTAGCCAGATGGCCACTACATAGTCCTGCTTCATGTTTCCTCCAGGTTATCTAAGTGAAAAGACTCAATGTTTGATTTGAAGAAGCACAGAGTTTTAGTCTCATTAACGCCTATGTTTTATGACCTGGAGTGGAAGGGGAAGAAAAATTATGCCAACACTGTGGTCAAGAATTAGGATTAGGCAATGTGAAATAAGAAATATTATTTTAATTTGGATTTCATTAGATAGGATGCCACTTCAAAGTTCAAAGTAGATTTATTATCAAAGTATGTATACTATATACAACCTTAAGATTTGTCTCCTTACAGACAGCCACAAAACAAAGAAACACACAAGAACCCATTAAAAAAGACCATCAAAAAAGTGCAGGAAAAAAAATTGGGCAAACAATAAAAGTAAGCAAATAACATTCAGAATTGAAGTTCACAAAAGCGAGTCCATAGCCACAAAGCCAGTCATCACTGCAGCCAATCCAGGAGCCTGTTAGTTGCAGGCCACAGCCTCAGTTCAGGACAGAGACAAGTAAACCTTGTAGAGCAGCGAGCTGAACTGACCTGTCCCTCACCTCCAGTCCCAATACCCTGACCTTTTCAGTCTGGTCCAATGCTTAAATCATCTAAACCTTGGGTCATTCCTCCCTCCTAGACCCGGGCCCTGCCTCTTGGGCCTGGGCCCAGCCACCTCAATTTGGCCCACACCCGACCTTTCCAATTCAGCCTAGCACTGAAATCCATCAAACCTCAGGTTTTTCCTCACTCTAGGGCACAGGTCCTGCCACACTGAACAGGCTCCAAGCAATGGCCAAACATTGGTTCGTTCCTCGCTCTTGGGTCTATGTTGGATCTATGTTGACTCTCAGAACATTTCCATTAACCCGCTTATTTCTCTGCGAACTATTTCCCTCATGTAATCCCCACACTCCTAACTCAATGTCATCGCACTAGGGGTAATCTAACAACCAACACGTCTTTTGGTATAGGAGGAAGCCAGAGCACCTGGAGAGAACTCATAAGCTCACAGGGTGAACATGTGAGCTCCACAGACAGAACCTTTGACTGACCTTTGTTACAACTGGAGGGGACAGGGGGTGTGAATTCAGAATGATTTGTGCCAAAGAAGAGAGAAGTGGTCCTAGGATCATATTTGGTGATTGGCTAGGATTGGGGAATGAGCCATGAAAGACAAACATTGTATTGGCAATGAGATATACATGAACACAAGAAATAGGAGCAAGACTAGACCAACTGGCCCTTCAAGCTTTATCTGCCATTCAATGTAACCTCACACCTTCGTAATTTCCTTTGCTTACATCAAAAAACTTGGGTTCAGATTGAAATCCACCACTCCTTCCTGGGCTGGCATTGCAATAACTTTATTAATTAAATCTTTCTCATTGTAGTCTAGATTTAAAGTAGTCTGCTCCATCATCAGTTCCTCAACACATTGACCTAAAAACTTACCAAATACTTTCCAAGAATTCAAACTCAACATTTGATTTGCCCAATCTGCATGAATGCTAGTGACCTCATGATATTCATTTTCCCACTTTTATGCACTTCTAATTTTTTAAAATCAAAATTATTCACAATTCTTTATTATTTAATTTGAACTTTCTTTTCTTCCCTGATCTAAATCGTGATTTAATCCTCTTAGGAGCTGTTCTCTACAAAAACAATGCCCTAGGATAAAACCAGAGCTTTTTGGAAGAAAATGTGGCTGAATCCTATAAACGCTGAATTCCGTTACTATATTTCTATTTGCTAAGTGCTGTGTGGAACACAGCCTTTGCCTGTCATTTTAAATATCCCAGCATGTATCTCTAGAACCCTGTGTGAATCTTTTTTAATCTTAAATTTTTAAAAAATGTTTTATATGATTTTTAAATTTATTTTTGCTCAGCATAACAAAACTTCCAATTTCCAGATACAATGTACACTTATATTTACATTTCTTCCCCTTACAGACAGCAGGCATCAGAACACTTCCATCAAAATACAGACATCACCACAACATCTTATACAAAAGCCCGTATTAGTACAGCAGACAGGTTTACATCTATATACTGCAGAAAAGGTTGCCATGTTTTATGAAAACTGTTTGCTTTTGTGTGTACCATACATGTCAAAAAGTCCAAAGGAATGTATTCCATGATTAATTTACGCCAACCAAAAAGTCCAGAGGCCTTATCGGATATCCAACGAAGTAAAATGTTCTTCCTCGCACATAAAGTCAGGATGTTAAAAAGTTTTTTCTGATGTGCATTAATAATACGACTGCTAGGGCAGCCTAAGAGAAAAGACACTGGGTCCAGTTCAAGCTCCATCTTCAGAACCTTTTCCATTTCACCCAAAATATCACTCCAGTATGCCTGAAGTTTGGGACAAGTCCAAAAACAGTGGGTGAAAGTTCCAGTATTTACTTTACATTTAGAACACATTGGAGAAACCCCAGTCTTAAATTTCGGGAGATGATCTGGAGTCAGATGGGCTCTATGCAGAGTTTTGAGTTGCAATACTTTAGTTCTATTACAAACTGAAATCTTCTTTGCATTATCACAGATGTCTTCCCATGTTTCAGCTGTAATTTCTACTCCCAGCTCTTCCTCTCAGACCCTTCCAAGCTGCTCAGCCTCTCCACAAGAACATTCCCTCAGGATGCTGTAAAAAGTACTAATAGAGACTTCACCCTTAGAATGAAACACCCTCTTTTCTATGTCAGAACTACAGAAATCAGTTAACAATGATGTTTTTTTTCTGTATATAATCTCTTATCTGAAAAAAACAAAAAAGATCCTTACTGGATATGTTAAATTTCTGTACTATTTGACTAAAAGACATCATCGATCCTTCATCAAACAGATCTCCTAGATGGAAAATACCCTCAAAAATCCAAAGTTTAAATCGAGAATCCATTCTGCCAGGCTGAAAATCTGGACTGCCGGTTATTGGTGTGAAGGGTGATATTTTCGCTGCGTTGCCCTCAATTTGTCGCACCGCCCTCCAAACCCTGACTGTATTAGTTGTTATTGGGTTGCAACAATATTCCTTAACTAGGTTCATCCTATTGAGGAAAATCAAATTAATAAGAGGGCATTTTGCTTGTGAAGCTTCAACGTCTAGCCAAATTGAGGAGGGGACCCTGCAAACCCAGTCAACCACATGAGACCTAGACTACTGGGAAGCTGTAACTTAGACATTTTAATACAGGGTCTTTTTTTGTTCCAAATGAAAGAAACAAATCAGCCTTTTATTTTTTTAAGTATTTGTTGGGTAAAAATGACTAGAATCATTCGTATTGCGTAAAGCAGACGAGGATGAATGTTCATTTTGAGCAAGGATATTCAGCCAAGCCAAGAAATGGGAAGAGTGCTCCATCGCTCAAGATCCTGTTTGATTTTGTCAAATGATGTGCAAAGTTAGCTTTGAACAAATGATCAAACATAGGTGTGATAAATATGCCTATTAAACAAAACCTGTCTGCGACCATTTAAAGGGGAAAACATCCTGAGTGTCAGGTACCTGCTGCAGATTCCCCAGAGGCATAGCCTCTGATTTAGTAAAGTTGATTTTATAACCTGAAAAGGCGCTAAATGAATTGGTGCATTGTATAAGGTGGTGCACTGATATAGCAGGGTTCGATAAGAAAATTAGAACATCATCCACATACAATGTAATTTTATGTGACTTTAGACCTATGTCTAGAGCAGATATTTTGGGGTCTTGCCGAATAGCCCCAGCCAGTGGCTCGATCGCAAGTGAGAAAAGTAGTGGTGATAAAGAGCAACCCTGCCGGCTGCCCCTCAGAATACTAAAATTATCCGACCTAATACCATTAGTGAGAATCGCAGCCAAAGGGTCATTATAAAGAACCTTCACCCACTTAATAAAATTATTGCTCAAACCTAATCGTTCTAAAATGAAAAAAAGATACGGCCTTTTCTTCATCTAAGGAAACCACCAAGCCGTCCACTACCTGTTGCTGACATGCCTGAATCACATTAAGTAATCTTCTGATATTGTCAGATGATCTACAGCCTTTTACAAAACCCGGATGATCCTCCTTTATGATAAAAGGTAACAGAGTTTCTAATCGCAACGCTAAGGTTTTAGATAAGATTTTAAGGTCAACATTTAACAATGAAATAGGCCTGTAGGAGGCACAACCTTCAGGGCTCTTTCTTTACTTAAGAATTAGGGAGATATTAGCTTCTCTCAATGATGGTGGGAGGAGACCACAATCAAATGCATGATTGAACATGTTTAGCATAGGCTCTGATAATAACCCTGTGAACTCTTTATAGGATTCACTAGTGAGTCCATCAGGCCCAGGGACCTTCCCACTTTGGAGCTGTCTCACAGCTTCCTGTATCTCATGTATAGATAACGGAGCATTAAGGAGGGACTCTTGTTCAGAAGAAATGCCTAAGAGATCTAAATTCCTGAAAAAGGACTCCATCCTAGATTGTCCATCATTACAATGCTCAGATTGATACAGTTTAGAATAAAAATTCTTAAACATAACATTAATCATTTTAGAATTACTAGTGAGGGTTCCTGTCCCATCCCTAATTGAAGCAATAGTCTGAGAGGCATTTTCCTTTCTAGCTAAATAAGCCAAATACCTACCTGGTTCCTCACCATGTTCAAACAATCATTGTTTAGCAAACGTCAATTTTCTTTTGGCTGCTTGTGTAAGTAAAGAGTTTAGTGTACAGCGTAGGGCTGTGATATTCTGTAACTTGGCTGCAGAAGGCTTATTATTATAATCCTTCTCAGCTGCTGCAAGCCTTGTTTCCACTAGGCGCTGCTATTCCGCAGCTTGTTGCTTCTTACTAGCAGAGTAGGAGATATTTAATCCCCTTGCATAGGCCATAGCGGTTTCCCAGAGCATTGGTGGACTACTAGCTGATTTGGAATTAATAGATAGGAAAGTTTTGAATTCAGAAATAAAGTAGTCTATACATTTATTATCATTTAGAATATAAGGATTCAGCTTCCAATATCTAGATCGTGCTGAATTATCTTTGGGTTTAATATTTAAATATACTGCTCATGGTCAGAAATAGCAATATTTCCAATTGTGCAGGATACAACTAAATCTAGGAGCGTTTTGCAGGTTAGAAAAAAGTCTATTCTGGTGTAACACTTGTGTGGATTAGAAGAAAATATGAAGTCTTTGTCTGAGGGATTTAACAACCTCCAGACATCCACAAGTCCTAGTTCTCCACATAAGCCCCTAATTTGTTTGGACTGTGAGGAGAGCAATGGGGTACCACTAGGCACTCTGTCCATCAATGGGTCCATGAGACAATTAAAATCCCCACCTACAATAATGTGTTGTATTGAAAAGCTTGTAAGTTTGGAAAAAGCATCTCTTAGGAATTTGAGAGGATGAGCTGGAGGGCAGTAAACATTGAGAATACCATAGTCCCCTCCATATACTGAAGCCCTAACAATCACAAATCCCATACTTATCCTTAATGCAGTCTAATAATTTAAAAGGTAAGTTCTTCCTAATTAAAATGGCCACCCCCCTACTCCTGGTATTAAAAGATGAAAAATAGACTTGATTAAATCCACTCTGTTGCAGTTTTAGATGTTCTTTATCATTTAAATGTGTCTCCTGCAATAAGGCTATATCCATCCTTTCCTTTTTCAGGTTTAGTAGGATTTTCTTTCTCTTGATTGGTGAATGACTCCCCTTAATGTGCCAAGTGCACAATTTTAATATATTACTGGTCATAATCCTTTATAACAATCATGTGACTCCGGAGGAGAAGAAACCCAAATTAAGATCAGCTGAGCAGCAATAAGTAAATTTTTAAAAACCACGAAAAAAACAAAGCGCCAACAGTGCTGAACAAGAGGACTTACCCCACACTTAAAGAGGATATCTGAACCTTCTAGCGCCCCATTTTCTGCTCCACTGCCAATATGGCATTTAACATAATCAAAAATGAAAACAGGGCATAACTTATCAATCCACCAATTTGTTACCATCATGTTTAAACTCCTTCAGGCTGGAGCAGCACCCCTAATTTAAACATATAATGAAACTGTATTAATTAAAACAAACACATTACCCATCCTATAAGATAGCTTGCCATCGAGTAATGAAAAGGTAAAATAAAGCAACAATTGAGCATGTTATCGTCCATAAACAGGGCTACACAATATACCGTATACATTCTTTAGCCCAACGTGGCCAGGAAAATTTTAGCTTTGCCAGGAGAATCAAATATCTTGGTGGTCCCATTGCAGATGATTTTCAGTGCCGCTGGGCATAGCATAAAGTACTGTATTCCCGATTCTCTCAGCCATTTCTTTACCTGGTCGAACTCCTTGCGCTTCCGAGTAACGGCTGCCGAAAAATCTTGAAAAAACATAAGCCTGGATCCCTCATATATTAAAGCCTGAGCATCAGTCCCGCGGCGCCTCAAAACCTCCATCACTGTTTGCTTATCCCCGAAATTATGGAACCGCATGAGGACAAGTTGAGGCCGTTGGCCTGGGCCCAGTTTTGGCGCCAGCATACGGTGAGCTCTTTCCACTTTAATCTGTCCAGCCTTGGTTTCCAAATCAAGGAAATTAGGCAGCCAGCCCTCAAAAAACTTCGCCAGTTGGCTGCCTTCTGTACCTTCAGGTAGACCGATGATTCGTATGTTCTTTTTCCTACTTCTGTTCTCAAGATCATTGATATAGGCAGACAAGCTTTGAACTTGCTTTTCCAGCGCCTTGATGCGGCTTTGGGCTTGATCAGCTACCGCGGAGACTCGGCCCTCGGCTTCAGTCGTTCTTGTATCAAGATTTTTAAGCTCCAATGTATGGTTTTGGAGTGTTATAGAGAGTGGAGCCAGCTTCTCGTCCATCATTTTGGATATGTTCTCCATAACTTCCTGAATTACTTGACAAAAAGCAGGGTCCAACGTGTTAGCATAGCTAGCAGTAGCTAGCTCCTCAGCCCCGGGTGAGCGCTCTGTGCAGCCCATCTTGGCTGCCTTTTTAGTAGCTTTTGATGGCATGATGTTGAAGCAGCTCAAAAAAATAATCATCAATGTTCAGGTCATTAAATCCGACACTTGGGCATTTAAAAAAAAAAGTTGAAATGGATAGGGTTACATGCGAAATTATCAGTGTTGCAGTGCTGAGCTCAGCAAAGCAGACTTTTCACTGCGTCGCCATCTTGAAAAACCATGCACTTCTAATTTATACTTATTTTAACACTGGTAGAGGCTAATAAATAGCTCTATCAATGTTTTTTCCCTCCTCTGCTGCTGCTTACTGATTATAATTGTATGCAGTATTCTGCCAACCATTGTCTCTTTATAATCACTATTTTGATGATACCTCTAGTTAACAATGCCACCTTAGCACTTTTACCTCTTCATTTGCTCTTCTCAAGTGTCAAATGCCAATTTTGTCATCGTCTACCCACATTACTGTCATGGACCTTTAGATCAGTACCATTTAATGCCATGTGCTGTCAGTTCAACTCTCCAATTTGGAATGCAGTATGTAGTTGAATTTGCTCTTTGTTCTTTGATCCCATATGCTATATGCCTTTGTTTCCACTTCCTATTTATTTACCTCAAATATTTCTAAATTCTAGCTTTGTTTCCTTCCTTCCTGACTTGCTCTTTAATTTCTCAAACACCTGCTAAGTTTAAATCTTCATAACATAAGCAATTCCCTCTAAAATGTAAGTGATAAGGAATGGTGGGGTGGTGGGGGGAGGAGGAAGGAATTGAAGATTGATACCATCATTTCAGGCCTCCAGAGACTTTAGGCCTAGTTGATCAGAATAGCATGGGATCAGTTGATCAGGGAATCAGAGAGTCTGGAGAGTATAGCTGGGAGGCACTAGAAGGCTTTGCGGGGTGGGTGGGGAGCTGGAGGTTATAAAACAAGGAAGGATCTTCGCAACAATTCAGTGCTGACCATCCCTGACCAGCAATACACTGTTGACCCAGGAGTCCACCAACAATCACATCCAGGTACTGCAGTCCAAATGACCTCAAAAATGTTCCAAAATGAGTGCCACCTGAGAAGTAATATCATCGCACGTGTTCTCACCAAACAAGCCTACTGTTCCTGGAAGCTTCCAGTGATGACATAAATCTTCAATTTCTCACCCCTCATTTCTTGCATTGCTTATATTCATTGAGGGTTTAACTGGCAGACATTTTGGAACCTGCTGGGTTCTGGGGAAATTCGCACCCTGAAATTATGACTAAATTTCTGGAGAAATGGAAAATAATTCAGAAATTGTCCTTTCCACATTTCATGTCAAAGCAGTTTAGTGATTTTTTTAAGCATTATTCATGAGTTAAAGGTCTTACTGGTGACGTAAGTACATTCAGAGAAATATCTTTCTTTCCATCTTAGATGCTTCACAAAAAATAGCATTGAGATATAATGTCTAAATACGAGCACTAGGGGATTTGCAATAAGCAACATTTGTTCAATCATTCCAGCTCCTTTGTCAAGTCAACGCAGCATGGAACTAATTGCACTAATTACTTATCCTCTATCTCCATAAGTTATATTACATACTGAAAGAACCAGTCCATGTGCCAAAGTATCGTATGTTTCAGACAGTGAATGTAAACAGATTTTCACTGATCTCTCTTACTTTTTATGATTATTTTAAGAAATTTTAAGATCTGACAATGACTTTGTGAACAAAGGTAATAGTTTTTTCTCAGTTCCTATTAGAACACTTCTACTTGATACATTCATCACTCAGGCCTTACTGAACAAACTCTACGGCTTCGACCAATTAAAGCAATAGGAAGTTCATAGTTAAATGGGTTCAGACAAATTTGTTATTCATATCTGGTTTAGAAACAACTAACCACATTTTCTGTTACTCTGGGTAACCAAACACAAGTCACACACTTGTGGACATGTATGTGCATTCGTTTTCGCCAGTATTCATGCAGAGTAACACGTATAGTTGTTCTGTTAATGTAATTTTAACTTGGTTTTCACTTCAATTCTAAAGAATCTCAATAAAATAAATACAACAGAAATTTTAATACTGCTTAATGAACCAGCACAGAAAAGCAGGTTCAACCCAGCCATTTACAATTTGGAAAAACAATAAAATTAAGTAGCTACATTATAAAACATAAACTTAAATGTTAAAAAATCATGAACAACTGAGACTATTTGAGATTGTTGTAATTTAATTATTATGGTAATAGCTTATTAAAATATAAATAATTGGTGCTTCATTCAATTATTTAGTTACAGGTGTGACAATATTTCTTTCAACTTACTTTTTGCTTTTCTTCTGCCCTAGCAGCTTGTTTACAGACTGGATGCCAAATTAAAGCACCTGCAGTAAGTAGAAGCAAAAAATAAACAAAATGGGAAAATATGAGTTTAATTCACATTTCTACATATCAAGATCCACTTTATCATTATCCTGTTCATGTCTTTTTGTGCAGAAAGACCTTAAAAATTATGGAAGAATGTTGTGGCTGGCCTGTTTTCCCAAATGTATTTTGTGTATGAGAACCAGGTGAACTGAAAGGGAGAGATATTGCTTGTTTTATTGTTGCATCCAAAATTGTGCACAAGGTGAAAATATGCTCAAAACTTGAAGATTTCAAGTTTTACTCTCTTGGAACCTTGACTATATCAATTGGCATTTTTGCAAACACAAAACAGGCAGAATGAGTCTCATTCCTGTAATAAATCTAAAATATTATCAATCAATGCACACATTATACCTTAAACTGCTGCTATATCAGGGAGCTCCACAAAAGAAATCTGGATGACAACTTGCAGTCACAACAGTAACCCTGACATACATTTGCAGTTGTCTAGATACCCAAAGCTGCGTGGAGACCCAGTGAGATTTTGTCTGCAACAGGCAAACTGCATCAAGTCCAGATCTTTGCTCAGGCAGGAGTTAATTCTAGCCACACTCATCCTCTTGAAGCACTTCATCACAGCAGATGTGAGTGCTGCCAGTTGATAGTCACTGAGGTAGCAGCAATATGATTGCTGCCCTTTGAAATAGGAAGGAACGCAGACCACTCTGAAGCTGTCCTTGAGCACTCCAGAAGTTGATCAACACAGGTTTTCAGTACTCAGGCAAGTACACCTGATACCCTGAAGGATATTCTGACATTGGCTTCTGAGACAGAGTCATGGGGTCACCAAATACTGTGGGAATTTTCACAGGTGAAGTGCTATTCTTCCTTTCAAAGTGTGAATAAAAGGTGTGAAGTTGTTGGGGAGGATGGCAGTGTGTTCAGAGGCAGTGACCACTCCATCTCTGGGTGTAATAGTTTGCCCATGTCCTCTACATTTTTGTTATGATCAGAAGATGCTGCTGGCTATTAAATACACTGTGCACAGCAATTCCCTCTCGCTAGTGAACTGTTGGACTGCAGAGGAGCACTGCAGCTTGAGCTGATTGTGCACGTCCTTGCCTGCTTCAGACATCTGCGGAAGGCACCACAGAAAACGATGCACAAGGAAATGAGCAAGCTAGAATCCAGGAGCGATTTAGATCAAAGCCCTTCATGCTGGCACTCCTGTCATTCTTACTGGCAAACATCCATTCATTTGAAAATCAACTGGACTACCTGCACCTGAGACTGAACCAGCGAGAGACAAGGAGCTTCATGACTCTGTACCAGACGCAGCCATCCAGCTCGACGGTTTCAGCGTGTTTTGGGCTGACTGGATCCCAGTGATCTCAGGGAAGACCCATGGTGGCTGTATCCATATTCACATGGATAAGAATTGGCAGGTTGCTGAGAGTGGTTCAGGACGGTTTAAACCAATTTGGCAAGGGGCTGGGAACCAAAATGGTAGTGCTGAGGATGAGGTACATGGTTTACAAACAGAGGCAATGTGTAGTGAGACTCCTTGCAAGGAGAGGCTGACGATAGGGCAAAATTGCATGCAGTCAACAGGCGGAGATGCAACGTAAAAGGTAGACAAAATCAAAAAAGGTGAATACAAGATTGAAGGTGTATATTTGAATGTGCGCAGTGTACGGAATAAGGTAGATGAAGCACCGTCACAGATTGTCATGTATGATGTTGTAGGCATCACTGAATCATGGCTAAACGAGAATTATAGCTGGTAGCTTGATGTCCAAGGTAACAGGTTCTGTCGAAAGGGAAGGCAAGAAGGCAGAGGGGGAAGTAGTGCTCAGTTGGTAAAAAATTAAATCAAATCATTAGAATGAGGTGACATAGGGTCAAAAGTTGTTGAATCATTATGGATAGAGCTAAGGAACTTCAAGGGTAAAAAGACCCCAATGGGAGTTGTATACAGCCCCAAACAGTAGTAAGGATGTGGTCTGCAAATTAAAACAGGAGATAGAAAATGCATGCCAAAAGGACAATGTTACAATAGTCACGGAGGATTTCAATACACAGATACATTGGGAAAATCAAGTTGGTACTGGATCCCAAAAAGGGGAAATTGTAGAATGCCTACGGGATGGCTTTATAGAGCAGCCTGTGGTTGAGCCCACTAGAGGATCAGCTGTTCTGGATTGGGTGTTGCGCACTAAACCGGAATTGATTAAACAGCTTAAGGTAAAAGAACCTTTAGGAAAAAGTGAGCATAGTATGTTTGAATTCACCCTGAAATTTGAGGAGCAGCTAAAGTCAGATGTATCAGTATTAAAATGGAGTAACGGGGATTACAGAGGCATGAGAGAGGAGTTGGTCAGAACTGACTGGAAAAGAAAATTTGCAGAGCAGCAATGGCTGGAATTTCTGGAAGCAATACGGAAGACACTGGATATATACATCCCAAAAAGCAAGAACTCTAAAGGCAAGATGACACAACTGCGACTAATGAGAGAAGTCAAAGCCAATATAAAAGCCAAAGAGAGGGCATATAGTAGAGAGAAAAGAATTCTGGGAAGTTAGAGGATTGGGAAGCTTTTAAAAACCAAAAGAAGGCAACTAAAACATTAAGAAGGTAAAGAAGGAATATGAAAGTAAGCTAGCCAATAATATTAAAGAGGATACCAAAAGTTTTTCAGATACATAAAGTGTAAAAGAGAGGTGAGAGTGGATATTGGTCCACTGGAAAATGATGCAGGAGAGGTAATAATGGGGCATAAGAAAATAGTGGACAAACTGAATAAGTATTTTGTATCAATCTTCACTGTGGAAGACACTATCCATATGGTAGAAATTCCAGGTGTCAGGGGATCATGAAGAGTGTTAAGTTACCATATGTAGGGTGAAGGTTCTCAGGAAACTGAAAGGTCTGAAGACACCTGGACCAGATAGTGTACACCCCAGGGCTTTGAAAGAGGTAGCTGAGGAGATCGTGGAGGCATTAGTAATGATCTTTCAAGAATTACTAGATTCTGGAATGGTTCCAGAAGACTGAAAAATTGCAATTGTCACTCCATTCTTCAAGGAAGGAGAGAGGCACAAGAAAGGATAGAACATAGAACATAGAATAGTACAGCACAGTACAGGCCCTTCGGCCCACAATGTTGTGCCAACCATTAAACCTTGCCTCCCATATAACCCCCCCCACCTTAAATTCCTCCATATACCTGTCTAGTAGTCTCTTAAATTTCACTAGTGTATCTGCCTCAGGCAGATTATTCGACGCACCAACCACTTTCTGAGTAAAAAACCTTCCTCTAATATCCCCGTTGAACTTCCCACCCCTCACCTTAAAGCCATGTCCTCTTCTATTGAGCAGTGGTGCCCTGGGGAAGAGGCGCTGGCTGTCCACTCTATGTATTCCTCTTAATATCTTGTATACCTCTATCATGTCTCCTCTCATCCCCCTTCTCTCCAAAGAGTAGAGCCCTAGCTCCCTTACAGGCCAATTAGCCTGACCTCGGTGGTTGGGAAGATGGTTGGAGTCGATAGACAAGGATGTGGTTTTGGAGTACTTGGAGGCTTATGATAAAATAGGTCGCAGTCAGCATGGTTTCCTCAAGGGATTATCTTGCCTAACAATTCATTGTAGAGGTAACAAACAGGATAGACAAAGGACCATTGGTTAATGTTGTGTACTTGGATTTTCAGAAGGCCTTTGACAACGCGCCTTACATGAGGCTACTTAAAAGGTTATGAGCCCATGGTATTATAGGAAAGATCCTAGCATGGATAAAGCTGTGAATGATTGGCAGGAGGCAAAGAGTGGGTATAAAGGGAGCCTTTATGCTTGACTGCTGGTGGTGTTCTACAGGGGTTTGTGTTGGGACTGATTCTTTTTATGGTATACGTTAATGTTTTGGATGTTTTGTTGCAAAGTTTGCAGATGATATGAAGAGAGTGTGAGAGCAGGTAGTTTTGAGGAAATAGAGAGGTTACAGAAGGACTTAAATTAGGAAAATGAGAAAAGAAGTGGCAGATGGAATACAGTGTTGGGAAATGTATGGCCATGCACTTCGGTAGAAGAATTGAAAGGGTTGATTATTTTCTAAATTGAGAGAAAATACAAAAAATCGAGGTGCAAAGGGACCTGGGAGACCCTTGTGCAGGATTCCCCAAAGGTTAGTATGCAGGTTGAGTCTGTGGTAGGGAAGACAAATTCAATGTTAGCATTCATCTCAAGAGGACTAGAATATAAAAGCAAGGATGACTAGCCAATAAAATAGGATACCAAAAGTTATTGCAGTTATATAAAGAGTAAAAGGGAGGTGAGAGTTGATATTGGACCACTGCTGGTGAGGTAGTAATGGGGAACAAAGATTGGAGGATAATCAATGTTGTTCTGCTTTTTAGAAAAGGCTCTAAACAGGAAGCAGGAAATTATAGGCTGGTGAGTTTGACATCAGTTGTGGGAGAGTTATTGGAAAGTATTCTAAGGGACTGGATATATGTATTTGGATAGACATGAACTGATTAAGTATAGTCAGTGTGACTGTGTGTGTGGTAAGTCATGTCTAACCAAACTAAAAGAGTTTTTCAAGGAATTTACCAGTAAAGTGGATGAAGGCAACGTGGTGGATGTTGTCTACATGGACTTTATTAAGAGATTTGACAAAGTACCACATGGCAATCTGGTCAACAAGGTTCACTCGCTCGGCATTCAAGATGAGGTAGTAAATCAGATTAGACATTGGTTTTGGGGGGAGAAGCCTGAGAGTGGTAGTAGAGGGTTGCCTCTCTGACTGCAGGCCTGGGGTGCCACAGGGATCGGTGCTGGGTCCTTCGTTGTTTGTCATCTATATCAATGAACTGGATTGTTGTGTCTGTGCAACTACATATCAATCAAATAAAAGCACACATGCAGGAGAAGGCTTTAACTGGTATATTCACATTGTAGCGAGAGAGAGAGCAGATCAATGTGCATACATAGACAACAGATCAATGTGCATAGGTGTTATCAGTCTAAGGCTAAAGGCAGTCATTGCTCTACAAGAAATAGATCCATACATTACACTTCCTCTCCCTTTAGAATAATGTAACACAAAACTGCATATGTACAAAACATTCAATTTCCCTTTCACAAACTATATTCAAATAAACATGCTTTCACAATAGCGGTTCATAACTAATTTCACTATACTAAAGATTCAGTCTTTTGAGTGGCACTCTGTTTCTTTCAGATAGCACCTCTGGACTTGTGGAATAGCATCAGGTTTGGCTGGTGTCTTGCAAAGACAACTTTCTCTGCTGCAGGTGTCACGTTGCTGTCAGTGACACGATCGTCACCGAGGGGTAAGTCCAGTGGCTGTAATGTGTCTGTCTTGCTGGATGTAGGCAACTCAGGTGTGTTCTTCGGTTGAGCATCTGGTACTGGGTCCACATGATGTCTCCATGTATGATCTCCAACACCCACTGTGTACATCAGCGGTCCAGTTCTTGTAACTATCCTACCAGGTGTCCATATAACTTCTTGGTAATCACACACTAGGACTTCCTGTCCAATCTCAAAGCTTCTTGCTGATTCACTTGGCAACTGGTTGAACTGTTTATTCTGCACTTCCCTCCATAGTTCTAGTTTCAAGAGGTCTATGTGAGATCTCAGATTCTTGCTTGTGAACAGCATTAGGGGAGTTTGATTTGTCATCGCATGAACAGAATTCTGATACACAGAAAGGAAATTGTCCACCTTGAGCCGTAGGAAAATGTCCTCCTTGTCCATAGCTTTAATGGACTTCTTAAAGGTTTGGATAAACCTTTCAGCTGATGCATTTCAGCTGACATGGAATGTTTGATGCCATTTTTTCTTCATGAATAGTCTAAACTCTTTTGATGTGTACTATGGTCCAATGTCACTCATAATTTGTTCTGGTCAACTATTTCTGGTGAAGATAGTCCTCAGAGTTGAAACAGTCTTTTCCAAGGTGGTTGACTTCATTGGAATGACCTCCGGTCACTCTGAATGAGCATCTACAGCAATCAGCAATCACAATGAGTCCATGAATCATCCAGCAAGGTCAATATGTACTCTTTGCTATAGTGATGACGGCCACTCCCACAGGTGTAACGATGCCTGTAGGGGTGAATTTTGAACATTTTGGCATCTCAAACAGCTCTTGGTCAAGTTTTCATCTATCTGTCTATTCTCGGCCACCACACATTGCTCCAGGCGAGAAGTGTACTGAGGTTGTTACTATCACGAAACATATCCGACAGCTCTCAGGGAAGCAAGAACTGTACTACTCCACCATGAAGGCAAAACTGGAGCATTCTCAGAGAATATACAGCCACTTCTGTGATACCAGGGATACGAGGTGCATATGGCAGGGAATTCAGAGGATTACAGACTACAAGTTTACCTTGCTTGTCAGTGACCAGGATGCCTCACTCCCCAACAGGCTGACAGTCTTTTATGCCGGGTTTGATTTACAGAAGGAAGTGCTGACAAGGAAGGCACCTCTCATCCCAGGGGAGCAGACACTCTACCTACCTGAAGCTGAGGTGAGGAAGACCCTGGCCAGACTCAACCCATGCAAAGCAGCGGGGCCCGATAATATACCAGGTCAGGTTCTGAAAGACTGTGCTGCCCAGCTAACTGAGATGCTGACTGATATATTCAACATCTCTCTGTAACAGTCCACTGTCTCCTCAGTTTTCAAGGTGGCAACCATCATTCAAGTAGCAAAGAAGGCGACAGTAACCTGCCTAAATGAGTATCGTCTGTTAGCATTAACATCAACCATTTATGAAATTATTTGAGCGGCTGGTCGTAGAACACATTAAAGCCTTTCTCCCAGCTATATTGGACTCTTTCCAGTTCACTTATTGCCCAGATCGGTCCACTGATGATGCAATAGCCTCTGCCCTCCACTCTGTCCTGTGCCCTGGAAAAAAGGATCCCATATGCCAGACTGCTGTTTACAGACTTCAGTTTGGTGTGTAACGTTATCATACCACCCCCCCCCCAAAAAAACTGGTGGGGAAACTGTCCTCGCTGGCCCTCAAAACTTCCCTCTGCAACTGCATCCTGGACTTATCAGAAAGGCCACAGTCAGCCCACGTGGGCAGCAACATCTCTATTCCCACTATGCTGAGCACTGACGCTTCCCAGGGCTGTGTACTCAGCCCACCTCTGTTCACACTGCTGACACATGAGTGAGTCACAGGATTCAGCTCAAGCCAAGTTTGCAGATGACACAACAGTGGTTGGTATCATCAACAACAATGATGAGTCGCAGTACAGGGAGGAGGTGGAGTGGCTGGTGGACTGGTGTGAGAAGAACAACACAAGTCTGAACATGGAGAAGACCAAGGGAATCATTATGGACTTCAGAAAGGTGCAGGTGAACCATCCCCCTCTACAAATATGTCTCCTCCGTACAGACAGTTAAGTGCACCAAGTTCACACCATGGATGACATCATCTGGTCCTTAATATCACCTCCCTGAACAAAGTGGCACAGTAGCGTCTCCATTTCCTCAGGAGATTGAGGCAAGCAAGGCTCTCCGCCTCCCATCTTAACTGCCTGCATATTATAACAGCGCTATTGAGAACATCCTGACAAGTTGCATCTCCATCTGGTAGGGGAGCAGCAAAGCACTGGACCGGAGGTCCCTACAAAAGACTGTGAGAATGCCTGAGAGGATCATCGGAGTCTCCTTACCATCCACTGGGGACATTTAGCAGGTTAATATCAGTCTATAGGTTGTGGGAACAGCTCAGTCAAGTTAAGTTGAATGAAGTTATCCCCTCTGGGTCAACAGCCTGATGGTTGATGGTTAACTAGGTATTATTAATTCATTATGAGTTAGGATCAAAGGAACATTTAGAAACCTTTCTCTGGTTTATGAGGGCTGGAGGCAAAACAATATGAAGATACTAAGGATAAGATTACAGATCTTCAAATGTTCCAAAGATATTTTCCATCTGCCCTACCTTGTCTTTACCAGAACAGCTGCTACATCTTGACCTTGAAAATGCTCTTCCCTGAAATTCCTAGCTTTTCTGAACATGCATATTGTGCATGCCATACCCTCAATATATTCAAAGGTACTTCACAGCCATTTAAATCCTTATGAACTAGATATTGAACTATCAATTCCAAGTTTAATCCAAAGCAATAAGCAATTCCAAATTAGTATATCCAGATCACAATATCTAGAGGGCATCTCCGAAAAAAGCAAGCCCAAAGAACAGCACGTAAACTATTAATGCGATCACTTTGAATGTCTCATCTCCTAGACCCAGCTGTGCAATCCACTAAACAGCAATGCAAAATGAATCCGTTTAAATTTTCATTTAATTCAGCAGACCAGAATTCCAGTTTTCATTTTTAATATCACTTCTATTCTATCAAATATTATTTTGCTCAATGATTTTTATTTAAACATATTAATTACTATATAAGTAGGGTTTTTCATTAACAAGTCTGAATTCTTATCATTAAGATGAATCACATTAAGCTGTAACTTTGAGTAACCTCACAGAACTCTGCTTATAAAATGAGCAGAATGCAAAGTTTTAAGGTTGCATTGAGCAGCCTAATTAAAGTATGAAGTAAAAAGTAATATAGATTGTCAAAAGTTCATTTATTAATTTTTATACCTTGCAGATACATTTCTTCCCCTTCTGCAAACATCTTCTCGCACCTGGCACATCGTGCACAGTCTGGATGATAATGTTTGTCTCCCGCCTAGAAAATAAATGAGGTTAATGGCTAAATTTATTAGTGTACTAATGTTTTGCAGATTGGTTCAAATTTCATATTAATTAACATAAATAATTATTTTATCATAATTTCAGCTTCTGTTCAGGTTTGAATAAATGTAGTGAGTCATTAGGTATATTTCATTCCCAATCTCTTCCACATGTCAAAAATGTCTCCAAAGATAAATATGAATTCTAATTTCATTTGTGCTAAACTCAACTTCTCTGTGCTCTACTTCACACCAAAGGCACCTCTACCAATCATTACACAAACTCTAGTACTGCTTTCTACAATATAATATCTTAATTCTGAGGAAAGTCTGGAGGTCAAAAGTCTGGAGGCCCAAGAAGGCAGTAGCTTTCTATTTTATCCACTACCTCCAGACATTGAAATTTCTCAAGTGACTTGAAAACTCTTTTTACTTGTGCTTTAATAGAAAATACACTGAGTGGTTTACAGTGCTTACCCCCTGACTTTGCTAGGCAGCCTTTGCTCAGTTAAGCAAACAAGTCTGGGGCAGGAACAAACTGCATGGAGACATCCTAACTTTAATCAAAAAAGTATTTTGTTTCCATTACACTATCTTTTGTTGGGTATGAATCATCAGTGTGGAGAATTTAGAAATTAACCCTGTAAGAAAATTGATGAATACTAAATACATTTTAGACTCACTCTTTCATGTTGCTTTCATGTCTCAAAAGGATTTAACTGCCTTAGCAGTTGATCTGCTAATTCACATAAACATAAGGAATTTTTCAAAGGGCTGTCAAGTGATCTTTACCCACTAAAGAAAATGTAAAGAAAATAACATTACTAAACTGTAATTTTCCACCAAGAAGCATTAACTATGATCAACTAGTTGACATTGAATATCCTGATATCTGTTTGTAAATCCAACATGATGTTGCAACTGATGTTTATCGAAAAGGCAATTGAAGTTAATATGAATTCTTGACATTAATTTCAATCCGTAATATTTGCTGCTTCTGTCAGCAGGGGTCAGAAACACTGCCCTGCCAAAAGGTTTCAGCCCGAAACATCGACTGTACTTTTTTTCCATAGAAGCTGCCTGGCTTGCTGAGTTCCTCCAGCATTTTGTGTGTGTTGCTCAGATTTCCAGTATCTGCAGATTTTATCTTGTTTGTTGGTGAACAATTAACCAGGTCACTGCAAGATGCTATTCAATACATTTCAGACGTTCATACCCTAATAATGCAGTGCGAAAATTCACTGCAGAACAAGAGGTAGCACACCTAACCACCTGCTCTGCTGCTGAGTCCAGCAGTGTCATAGAGTCACAAAGAGTACAGCACAGAAACAGGACCTTCAGCCCATTTAGTCCATGCTGAAATAACTTAAACTGCCTACTCCCATCGACCTGCTCCAGACCCATAATCCTCCATATCCCTACTATCCACGTACCTATCCAAACTTCTCTTAAACATTGAAATCAAGCCCGTATGCACTATTTGTGCTGGCAGCTCATTCCACACTCCCACAACCCTCTGAGTGAAGAACTTTCCTTTCATATTCTCCTTAAACTTCTCACTTTTCACCCTTAAGCCATGACCTCTGGTTGTAGTCCCACCCAGTCTCAGTGGAAAAAGCCTGCTTGCATTTACCGTATCTATACCCCTCATAATTTTGCATACCTCTATCAGATCTCCTCTCAGTCTTCTTAAGTTCTACAGAATACAGTCCTAACAATTCAATCATTCCTTATAACTCAGGTCCTCCAGATGCAGCAACAGCCTTATAAATTTTCTCTGGACTCTTTCAACCTTTCTTACATCTTTCCTGTAAGTAGGGGACCAAAACTGAACACAATACTCCAAATTAGGCCTCACCAACATCTTATACAACTTCAACATAACATCCCATCTTCTGTACTCAATACACTGATTTATGAAGGCCACTGTGCCAAAAAAGTTCTTTAAGACCCTATCTACCTATGACGCCACTTTCAACGAATTATGGACCTGTATTCCCAGATCTCTATTTTCTACCACACTCCTCAGTGCCCTCCTGTTCACTGTGTAAGACATACCCTCCTTGGGCCTACCAAAGTGCAAAATCTTACACTTGTAAGTATTAAATTCCATTGGAAATTTTTCAGTTCATTTTTCCAGGTGATGCAGATCCTTCTGCAAGTCATGATAGCCTTCCTTACTGTCCATTATACTCCCAATGGTGTCAATCACAAATTTGCTGATGTGGTTAACCATGTTATCATCCAGATTGTTGACATAGATGACATCAACAAAGGACCCAGCACCTATCCCTTTGGTATATCACTAGTCACAGGCTTCCAGTCAGAGAGGCAACCCTCTGCAACCACTGTCTGGGATTTATTACCTTATTCTGTATGCCAAGTGACTGAATCTTCTTGACCAGCCTCTCATGCTGGACCTTTTCAAATGCCACGTAGACAACATCCACAGCCTTGCCTTCATCCATTTTCCTGGTAACTTCCTCGAAAAGCTCTATAAGATTGGTTAGACATGACCTACCACATACAAAGTCACACTGACTATACTTAATCAGTCCATGTCTATCCAAATACTTATATACTTAGAATACTTTCCAATAACTTTCCCACAACTGATGTCAGACTCACCGGCCTATAACTTCCTGCTTTCTGGTTAGAGCCTTTTTTAAACAGCGGAACAACATTGCCTATCCCCCAATCCTTTGGTACCTCTCCTGTCACTAAAGATGTTTCAAATGCCTTTGCTTGGGTCCCAGCAATTTTTGCACTTGTATCCCATAGGTCCAAGGAAACACCTTGCCAGGCCCTGGGGTTTTATCGACCCCGATTTGCCTCAGGGTAGCAAACACCTCCTCCTCTATTATCTGTACAAGGTCCATGAAGTTGATGCCACCTTGCCTTATTTCTACAAATCTGTATCCGTCTCCCAAGTAAATACAGATGCAAAGAATGCATTTAACATCTTCCCCCATCTGTTTTGGCTCCACACATAGTTTACCATTCTGGTCTTCCAGAGGATCAATTTTGTTCCTTGAAATTCTTTTGCTTTTAACATACCTGTAGAAGCCCTTAGGATTTCCCTTCACGTTGTCTGCTAGAGCAACTTCATGCCTTCTCTTAGCCTTTCTAACTTCTTTCTAAAGTGTTCTCTTGCATTTCTTGTACTCCATGAGCACCTTATTTGTTCCTGCTTGGCTATACACCTTTTTTTTCCCTTAACCAGGGCCTCAATATCTCCTGAAAACCAAGGTTCCCTACAGTTGCTATCATTACCTTTTTTTCTGATACCCACATATAAGCTTTGTACTCTAAAAAAAATTACTTTTTGAAGGCCTCCCTCCTTCCATGTACATCTTTGTCAGAAAACAATTGGCCTTTCTCCAATTCAGAATCTCAACCTGTGGACCAGACCTATCTCTTTGCATAATTACTTTGAAACTAATGGCATGTGGTCAGTGATGGTAAAGTGTTCCCCTACACAAACTTCTATCACCTACCCTGTTTCATTATCTAATAGCAGATCCAGTATCACACACTCTCTCTCATTGAAACTTCTACATACTGATGAAACAATACTTTCCTGAACACATTTGACAAACTCTATCCCATCTAGTACTTTTACACTATAGGATTCCCAGTCAATATGTGAAATGTTAAAATAACCTGCTACAGTCTGTGATCTCTTTACAAATTTGTTCCTCTAAATCCCTACAGACTGTTGGGTGGTCTGTAATATAGCCCCATTACTCAGGTCATATCTTTCTAATTTCTCAGTTCCACCCATAACACCTCACTGGACAAGCTCTCCAGTCTGTCCAGATGGAGCACCACCATGACATTTTCCCTGACTAGTAATGCTACTCATTCTCCTTTAATCCCTCCCACTCTGTCATGGCTAAAACAGTGGAACCCCAGAATACTGAGCTGTCAGTCCTGCCCCTCCTGCAACAAAGTCTCACTATTGGCTACAACATCATAATTCTAGGAGTTGATCCATGCCCAGAGCTCATCCGCCTTTCCTATGATACTTTCTGCATTGAAATATACGCAGCTCAGAACACTAGTTGCACCATGTTCAACCTTTTGATACCTGACTTCATCTGAGGTGTTACCAACATCTACCTCCACATCCTCTCTACTAACTGTTCTGGCACTCTGGTTCCCATCCCCTTGCAACTCTAGTTTAAGGCCCACTATGCAGCGTTAACAAACTTTCCCGCTAGGGTATTAGCTCCCCTCCAGTTCAGGTGCAAACTGTCCCTTCTGTATAGGTCCCACCTTCCCTGGAAGAGAGCCCAACGATCCAAAAGCCCTCCCTCCCACACCAACACCTTAGTCACGTATGAAACTGTATAATCTTACTAGTTCTGTCCTCACTAGCACATGGCACGGGTAGCAATCCTGAAATCACAACTCTGGAGGCCCTGCCATTAAACTTAGCACCCAATTCCCTGAGCTCCCTATGCAGAACCTTGTCACTATCCTACACATATCATTGGTACCTACATGGACCATAACCTTCGGCTGTTCACTCTCCCACCTTAAGAATGCTGAGAACTTGATCTGAGATATCCTGGGCGCTGGCACACAGGAGGCAACATACCATCTGGGAATCTCATTCTCGCCACAGAACCTCCTGTCCATTCCCCTAACTAACGAATCCCCTATTGCTACGCTGTGCCTCTTTTCCCCCCTTCTCTTCTAAGTCACAGAGCAGAAGCACATAGCATAGACTCTTTATTTGAAAGTGGTTAACAAGTTTCATTAAAAGGGTCAGTGAAGCTAAATGACTAAATTGGTTTCTTTTTCTAAATTAATATTAATATTTAAATTAGTTTATATTAATTTGTCCCCCGCCTTTCGAACATTCGCTTTACGAAACTTCACAGTTATGAAAGACCTACATTAGTACCCTGTTTTCGCTTTCAGAAGGTGTTTTCACTGTTATGAAGAAAGGCAGCGCGCGATAAAAAATCAGCGCGTGATAAAAGGCAGCGCGGGCCCTGAGCAGCCGCTCTCCCCCGGATTCGGAACGGCATTGCTTTAACACATTGCATTGAGCAGCTGTTAGCAAGATGAGTTCTAAGGTGTCAGAAAAGCCTGAAAGAGTAAGGGTGTTACACTTAGCGTAAAACTAGACATAATTAAGCGTTTCAATCGTGGTGAACGAAGCAAGGACAAAGTGAGTTTGGCTTGTGGAAGTTGACGAAGATGATGTTGAAGAGGTTTTGGCATCCCATGACCAAGAACTGGTAGATGAAGAGCTGATGCAATTGGAAGAGGAAAGGATAACAATCGAAACCGAATGCAACCGAATGCAGAAAGTGAAGCAATTGCGTGAGATTTTCGCTACAATGATAAAGTACGACTTTAATTTTGAAAGGGTACATAGGTTTAGGGGATATTTGCAGAATGGTTTGAGTGCTTACAAACAACTGTATGATAGAAAAATACGCGAGGCTCAGCAATCAAGCAAGCCTTCCACATCAGCCACAGCAGACGACGAACTTCCACCTTCGACATCGAGGCGGGCAATCATAGGAGAAGATGAGCTGCCTGCCCTGATCGATGACGAGATGACACCCCTGTGTCCCACCACCCCAACACCCAGGCCCCGGACAGATACTGTACCGATTCGCGAAGAACGCAGCGGCAGCCAGGAGGCACACAGCACATCTTAAAGAAAAAAGCCGAAATAAACATGCTAATTAATTAGGTGCTGCCTAGCACGTAATTGTCGGCCTAGATCAGAGGCGATGCAATTGGCAATCGCCTCTGATCTGCGCCGACATTCACGTGTCGGGCAGCACCTAATCAATTAGCATGCTTATTTCAGCTTTTTTCTTAAAGATGTGCTGGGTGCCTCCCGGCTACCGCTGCGTTCTTCGCGGCAATGTATCAGTCGGCGGCCCGGAGTGTGGGGGCCACTGCACCACCCAAACTCCGATGACTCAGTCTAGCACACCATCATCAGTGTGCTCGGAGCTGTTTTCCCAATTCCAGTAAGTGATATTACACTGTACATTCATTATTTCTACTTTATATAGGCTGTGTATTTTTACATGTTATTTGGTAGATTTGGCAGCTTCATAGTTTAAAGGTTACTGGAGAGCACGTTTATGCCAACAGCGATTGCATGAGATTTTCGCTATGGAGATCTGTGCAGGCAATGGTTGTAGAGAAGTATTTCTAATTTATATAGGCTGTGTATTTATCATATCATTCCTGCTCTTACTATATGTTACTGTTATTTTAGGTTTTATGTGTTATTTTGCATGATTTGGTAGGTTATTTTTGGGTCTGCGAACGCTCACAAAATTTTCCCATATAAATAAATGGTAATTGCTTCTTTGCTTTATGACATTTTGGCTTACGAACCGTTTCATAGGAATGCTCTACCTTCGGATGGTGGGAGAAACCCGTATATCAAAAATGTATTCATAATTTTAAGAAATATTTAAAAAAATTAAATATTTTGTAACTATTCCTAATTGCATCTGCTAACCAGAGATACTTAGAAAAAGTAGAAAAGGTGTGGCAGGGTCTTAGCATCAGGCAATAAAAGTTTGTCACTGTGCCTATTGTCATGGTGCGGCAAAAGTCTTGAGCTGAAGAAGAGCTCTTAAATTATGACTTTTTATGATTGGTTACCATGTTGCTCTTAGTCTAGACAGATATCAGGAGATTCAGAGGGAGTTGACAGACATACCAGAGAGAAGAGGTTGCAGGTGGTTGTAAATGGGAGAATGAAATGGAAAGAGAAAAACTGATATTGACCTCACAGGCTGAATGACTTCATTTTGTGTTGGAAGGAAATACAAAAATCTTCACTGAAGTTTTGGACAAGAAGAAGAAAGATTCTTAACTATTTTTAGGGTTCTTAATAATTCTCACCTGCACATTAGGGGGAATATACAGTGGCCAATTAAAGTACCAACAAATACGTTTTGGAATATGAGAGCAAACTGGAACATCCAGAGGAAGCCCATGCAATCACAGAAGGAATGTGGAAAACTCCATAAAGCAGATTACAGGACTGAACCCAGGTCCATGATGCTGTGAGGTCGCAAGCTCTACTATGTTGCTGTTTTGACAAATTAAATAAACTTAGTTGAGTAGATTAAATCAAAAATAAAAACCTTGATGAAATATTTTGTGCCCTCTCATAATTCAAAAATGGAAAATATCCTCAAAATCAACCCATTATCTATGAATATTTCCCGTCAAAGCAAAAATTAAGGCTTCTTAATGACAGAAGAGGCAGCAACCCTCCAAAGGAAATATTGAGTCTCCAGGAATTAATCTTTGCTATTGAGCACACAACACAAGAGAAGATCACAGGGGAAATTAAGATGTGTATTCATTTTTATTTTCACTGAAGACTTCTCAAGTGGCAAGGCCACTTCTCCTAATCTGATCAAGCTACTAATAAATGAGAGGGGTATTAATCAATCTTGATCTATAAGACCATTAGGCATAGGACCTGAATTAGACCCTTCAATACATCAAGTCTGTTCCATCATTCAATCATGGTTGATTTATTTTCCCTCTCAACCTCATTCTACTGCCTTACTAATCAGGAACCTATTAACCTAAGTCAGTCAGTAGTTTATCCAGTCATAGCACCATGGAAGATTGTATGGCCTGACATAGAGTGGCATTTGTTAGAGGTTAAAAAGGAAAGGAAAATATAAAACTGATTTGGTAAGTGCATTTAACTGTCATGTGATGGAAAAGTATAGTGATTATACTCAGATTTACACGGATGGTGCTAAGGAACCTGAAACAGGAGTGACAAGATTTGGGGTGGCTATACCAGCAAAAGAAATTGGAATTAGCAGAAGGACATCTAATAAGTTGGGGGTGTATACAGTGGAGATGCTGGCAGTGTTGGTTGCGTTGCGATGGGTGGAGAAAGCTAGACAAGTCAAAGTGTTGGTATGCTCAGATTCATCCTCAGTTCTAGCAAGTTTAAGGTCTTTTCACTCAAACAGTCGGCAAGATGTACTTTATGAAGTCCTTTAGTCAATCACAAGAATTGCAAATCAGGGAGGTCAGGTAAAATTTCTATGGGTTCCAGCACATGTAGGGGTGAAGGGGAATGAGAGGGTGGATGAGTTGGCAAAGAGGGTGTTAAAGAAAGAAAATATAGAAATGCACATTAGTATCAGTAAAGCAGAGGTTAAGTGTGTAATCTGGGAAAAAAATCAACCAAATGTGGCAAGAAAGATGGGACAGGGAGGGGAAAGAGAGGCATTTATATCAAATACAAAAAAGTGTTGCAGGTACTAGGGTAGGTAGTGGATACAGAAGAGAGGAAACTGTGTGGACTAGGTTAAGGCTGGGGCACTGTGCATTAAACAAAACTTTGAAAATGATAGGGAAACACCAGACAGGATTGTGTAAGGAATGTCAGGAAGAGGACTCAGTAGAACATGTAGTTCTGAGTTGCTGGAAGTATGGGATGCAGAGAGAGATGATGAGAATTAATCTAAGGGAATTGGGGGTGCAGGAATTCACATTAAAAGGGTTGCTGAGCATGGGTGAGTGAGCACAGGTCAGGGTATTTTTAGCTTTCTTAAGGGATACAGGGGTTTTTTATAGGATATGATGGATAAGCAGGAATAGGGTACTAGGATGGCCAAAGATGGGAGGATAAAGTGTAGGTTAGGGTATGTGTATGTGTGTGATTGGGTGAAGGGATTTAGAATGTAAGAATACACTCCGGAGCAGCAGGTGGCAGTAATGCACCATAAAGCTGGGTGCCAACCACCGTAAAACAAGACGGAGAAGAAGAAGAAGAACCTATCAACCTCTGCTTTAAATATACCCAATGACGGCCTCCAGAGCCATCTGTGGCAATGAATTTCACAGATTCACCACTCTCTGACTAAAGAAATTTCTCCTTATCGCTGTTCTAAATGGAAGTTCTATTCTGAAAGTGCGTATTGGAACCAGTATCCACTCCATCTAGGCCTTTCAACATTTGATAGGTTTCAATGAGATGCATTGATCAATGTCTGGTGAGTAAATGTGCAGCTGAGACAGGCTATTAAGAGGTCTCTCCAAACAGAGAGCCTGTGTTTTTCCAATTAAAAATGTCATTGTTCACAATGACTAAGATCAGACATTTGTGAAATCCCAGACACATTGACGCTGCAAGTAATACCAAGAGGGAAGCCGGCCAATTTTAAGTCAGAAGACATCCCCTAAAAGAATTTGAGCCACGTGAAGGAAAGATGCAAACTATTTAACAGTGTGCATGTTGAGAAGGACAAGAACAATCATAGTCTGACAGCACTGAACTGTGAAAATAAATTTGTCACTTTGATTAATGTTTGCTGGTGAGACGTAGACTTGGAGGGAATGTGACTAAATGATTTAAAATTATTAAGAATCAAGCAAGGTGCAAGTAAACAGTTTGCTTGAAATAACATGGCTGGGAATTACCAAGGCCATCTCTGCAGATTTAAGACACCGAACGCCCCATATCTACTTTTCTCAGAGGGCCAAATATTATCAAATATAACTGTATTCAGCTCCAATATTTGAGTGACATCTAATCTAACATAACCTTGAGAGGAAAAAGTTAAGACTGATCTCCATTTCAATAGTTTCTCATCCTATATTGTATATCTAAAAATAATCCAGGCCTGTGTATTCAAATAAGGAGAGGAGAGAAAGGAAGAGCAATTTAGGTAAACAAGAAAAAATATAATAACTGTAAAATAAATAAACATACCATATTAATTCTTACCTCCAATACACTGCCAGTAATAAATTTTGTACAGCGTTCACATTTGATTCCAAACTGGGAATGATAATCAGCCTCACAGTAAGGATTCCCATCTCTGCAAAAGGAGCATTTTGTTATATTTTTCACCTGCAATTATAGCATTTGTACTTGTTATAGAGCTAAAGAGAGTAATTCAAACAAGTGGTGAAATACTACCCAACAAACTCACACCTCTGCCATGCTGGGCAACGATTTCCCCTTTGTGAAGTTTAAACATGCTAAATAACTTATTGGTAATCCTTACTGAATATCTTTAAAAATTCTTAAAACGAACAATGGAGGTCTTACCTTTAAGGAGACATCTAATTAGTAGTGGCAACGAATTTATCATAAAAGGAGATCTGCTCAAAACCAACAATTCTGAGGGACTTTTTTATATGAAAAACATTACCATACAAGAGCAACAAATTATTCTTCTTCCACAAAATATACATTTCTGTGACACCGAATCATTAGTCCGTCAATTGATGATTTTATTATTTTGCAGCTGATATTGATAGCCTGATAAAATTTATGGAGGCATAACTTTTATTCTAAGAAGAAAGCAAATATTTATTTGTGCACTAGAATATTTTAGGGACCAATGGTTACAGTTCAAACGTGTAACAACAATCATGAAATTAGCTACTTAGCCCCACTCTCTGAACTACCACTATTCATTGAATATTTTCTCGTAAACTAAATAACAATTATACAACACTTATAAATGGTAAAGATGCTTTGCATAGCTCAGAATTGTCAATTATTTTGTTACAGAAATTTGTCCCGAAATTTATAACATTTTTGTCCTTTGTTTAGTTGTCCAATGATGCAAATCAGATAACTGCTTTATGCTAAATTAACATAAAGATATCTACTTCTAGAAATTAATTTATCAGTGCATAATCTAAATCAAACCTGATGGATTACCAGCTTTACTTTCAGCCAATAGTGTATTAATATGGTGTACACTGCAACACTAAATACTGTATGTTATACTCTGAAATGAAAACTGTAATTGTGTTTTAGAATTGAATCTCAGGATTATGGTTATACTTAATGAATATTCCTTTCATGAGTTATTTTTCCTTCAGCTTACTCGGAAGCTTCTGTTCAGACAGATCTCAGCACTTGTATATGAAACTACAACAAAATAATGGATGTTTATTATACAATATGCACTTAAAAATCAAGCCTCTGTGCCACATAATGAACATACAGATAACCATAAAACATACCTTAATAATAGCACATTAAATCTGTACCAAGTTCAGCTGCTAAACCTGGAAAGTTTAAAGATTTGAAGGGTAAGGTAATAATGTACGATTTTATTGTGCTGTGGTTTTACATTAAAAGCTCTTCAGCAAACATTATAGTTGACATTTTGAGGGGAAGAGAGTGAAGGCAGAAATGAATTACGCTCAGAGAGAGTATCATTTTATGTGAATAAAACTGAAAATGATGAAGGTGATTTTTAATTTCATCTGGCTGTAATGTAGTGATAAACCAAAACTGAAAAATTCAAATCAGGTCCTCTAAGTAACATGTGCCAACCACCTCTCTAGTTTAGCACCCATATTCAGGGTGGTACGGTAGCATAGTGGTTAGCACAACGCTTTACAGTTCCAGCGACTCGGGTGCAATTCCCGCCACTGCCTGTAAGGAGCTTGTACATTCACCCTGTGACCACATGGGTTTCCTCTGGGTGTTCCGGTTTCTTTGCACAATCCAAAGACGCACTGGTTGGTAGGTTAATTGGTCATTGTAAGCTGTCCTGTGATTAAGCTAGGGTTAAATTAGGGATTGTTGGGCAGCAAAGATCAAAAGCTCAGAAGGGCCTATTCCACACTATATCTCAATAAATAAATTAAATATAATAAATATCACTGTGTTAAAAATGACCCCAATAAGTTTCTTTAGTACAATTTTTATTCAGTATGTTCCATGTAGCCCATTTGCAATTCTATACCAAGTTGTGCTATTCATCACTTACGCCCACTGCACCAGTCCACTTCACTTTAATCAATCTATTAAATAGGACACATATTATAATTAATATTTGTCAATATTCCACTGAAGGGTTTATATCTGAAAGACTACCTGGGATGATCTTTTGCTAGATAGCTCCTGTCCTTTCAACATCAAATTTTGGGGTTATGTGCTACACAAATTTCTGGCTTTCGAATCATCAATTCCCTACCTGATCCATCAAATATATCTTTTTGTTCATGCTTCTGATGCCTTAGACCAATATTCAACCAACTAAATAAATCTGTACAGTGTACCACTTAAACAAAATTGTAGCCGTGGTATCTTTGATAACCATGATGTCCATGATTTTACCTTCAGCAAACACCAAGAGGGATGTATGTCTTGACATCCATTCTTCTCTTCTTCATCTCACTCATTACACCATAAGATAGAAGCAGAATTAGGTCATTCAGTCCATCGAGACTACTCTGCCATTTGATCATGAATAATTTATTTTCCCTTTCAACCCCATTCTTCCTGTAACTTTTGATATCCTTACTAATCAAGAAGCTATCAACTTCCACTTTGAATACACTCAGTGGACACTTTATTAAGTACACCTGTACCTGCTTGTAATCCAAATATCTAGTTAGCCAACTGTTCAGTTATAGTTCAGACCAAACATCAGAATAGGTAAAAAAATGTGATCTAAGTGACCTTGATCATGAAATGATTGATGGTGGAAGATGAGGTGGTTGGAGAATCTCGGAAATTGCAGATCTCCTGCGATTTTCATGCACAACAATCTCCGGGGATTTTCAAACACAATGGTCTCCAGAGTTTACAGAGAATAGTGAAAATACCAACCAAAAAAACATCTAGTGAGCGACAGTTTTGTGAGTGAAAATGCATTGTTAATGAGAGAGAGGTCAGACTGATTCCAGCTAACAGGAAGGTGACTGTACATCAAATAAATACGTATTACAAAAGTGACGTGCAGAAGAGCAACTTCTGAACACATAACCTTGAATTGGATGGACTGCAGCAGCAGAAGACCACATCAGGTTCCATTAACCTACATAAAATGGTCACTGAGCCTATGGCAACAAATTCTACAGATTCACCCACATTCTGGCTAAAGAAATTCCTCCTCATCTCCACTATAAAGGGACATCCTTATATTCTGAGGCAGTGCCTTCTGATCTTACACTCTTCCATTATTGAAAATATCCTCTCCACATCCAGTCAATCTAGGGAGAGTTTAAATTAGAATTGTTGGGGGGTAGGCACCGAACTGAAGAGACTAGGGAAGAGGCTTAGAGAAATAGAGAAAGCTTGGAGACAGTGTGTGAGGGAGGATAGGCAGGTGATAGAGAAGGGACACGCTCAGACCGACAGTTTGAGATGTGTCTATTTTAACGTTAGGAGTATTGTGAACAAAGCGGATGAGCTTACAGTGTCGATCAGTACTTAGAGCTATAATGTGGTAGCCATTACAGAGACTTGGATGGCTCAGGGACAGGAATGGTTACTTCAAGTGCCGGGTTTTAGATGTTTCAGAAAGGACAGGGAGGGAGGCAAAAGAGGTGGGGGCATGGCACTGTTGATCAGAGATAGTGTCACGGCTGCAGAAAAGGTAGATGTCATGGTGGAATTGTCTACGGAGTCTCTGTGGGTGGAGATTAGGAACAGGAAGGGTCAATATCTTTACTGGGTGTTTTTTACAGGCCGCCCAATAGAAAAAGGGATATCGAGGAGCAGATAGGGAAACAGATCCTGGAAAGGTGTAATAATAACAGAATTGTTGTGATGGGAGATTTTAATTTCCCAAATATCGATTGGCATCTTCCTAGAGCAAGGGGTTTAGATGGGATGGAGTTTGTTAGGTGTGTTCAAAAAGGTTTCTTGACACAATATGCAGATAAGCCTACAAGAGGGGAGACTGTACTTGATTTGGTATTGGGAAATGAACCTGGTCAGGTGTCAGATCTCTCAGTGGGAGAGCATTTTGGAGATAATTCTATCTCCTTTACAATAGCATTGGGGAGAGATAGGAACAGACAAGTTAGAGAAGTGTTTAATTGGAGTAAGGGGAATTATGAGGCTATCAAGCGGGAAATTGGAAGCTTAAATTGGGAACAAATGTTCTCAGGGAAAAGTACGGAAGAAATGTGGCAAATGTTCAGGGGATATTTGCGTGGAGTTCTGCATAGGTATGTTCCAATGAGACATTGAAGTTATGGTAGGGTACAGGAACTGTGTTGTACAAAGGCTGTAATAAATCTAGTCAAGAAGAAAAGAAAAGCTTACAAAAGGTTCAGAGAGCTAGGTAATGTTAGAGATCTAGAAGATTATTTGGCTAACAGGAAGGAGTTTAAGAAGGAAATTAGCATAGCCAGAAGGGGCCATGAAAAGGTCTTGGTGGACAGGATTAAGGAAAAACCCAAGGCATTCTACAAGTATGTGAAGAGCAAGAGCGTAAGACATAAAGAATAGGACCTATCAAGTGTGACAGTGGGAAAGTGTGTATGGAACCGGAGGAAATAGCAGAGGTACTTAATGAGTACAGAGGTACTTCAGTATTCACTATGGAAAAGGATCTTGGTGATTGTAGTGATGACTTGCAGCAGTCTGAAAAGCTTAAGCATGTAGATATTAAGAAAGAGGATGTGCTGGAGCTTTTGGAAAGCATCAAGTTGGATAAGTTGCCGGGACCAGATGACATGTACCCCAGGCTACTGTGGGAGGCGAGGGAGGAGATTGCTGAGCCTCTGGCGATGATCTTTGCATCATCAATGCGGACAGGAAAGGTTCCGGAGGATTGGAGGGTTGCGGATAGAAATCACAGAAAAACTACAGCACAGCAACAGGCCTTTTGGCCCTTCTTGGCTATGCCGAACCATTTTCTGCTTAGTCCCACTGACCTGCACACAGACCATATCCCTCCATACACCTCCCATCCATATATCTGTCCAATTTATTCTTAAATGTTAAAAAAAGAACCCGCATTTACCATCTCGTCTGGCAGCTCATTCCACACTCCCACCACTCTCTGTGTGAAGAAGCCCCCCCCCCCATTTTCCCTTTAAACATTTCCCCCTTCACCCTTAACCCATGTCCTCTGGTTTTTTTCTCCCCTTGCCTCAGTGGAAAAAGTCTGCTTACATTCACTCTACCTATACCCATCATAATTTTATATACCTCTATCAAATCTCCCCTCATTCTTCTACGCTCCAGGGAATAAAGTCCTAACCTATTCCATCTTTCTCTGTAACTGAGTTTCTCAAGTCCCGGCAACATCCTTGTAAACCTTCTCTGCACTCTTTCAACCTTATTAATATCCTTCCTGTAATTTGGTGACCAAAACTGAACACAATATCTACCTGTGACGCCATTTTTAGGGAATTTTGTATCTGTATTCCCAGGTCCCTCTGTTCTACTGCACTCCTCAGTGCCTTACCATTTACCCTGTATGTTCTACCTTGGTTTGTCCTTCCAAAGTGCAATACCTCACACTTGTCTGTATTAAACTCCATCTGCCATTTTTCAGCCCATTTCTCCAGTGGGTCCAAATCCCTCTGCAAGCTTTGAAAAACTTCCTCACTGTCCACTACACCTCCAATCTGTGTATCAACAGCAACTTTGCTGATCCAATTTACCACATTATCATCCAGATCATTGATATACAAATGTAGATGACAAATAACATGGATCCAGCACTGATCCCTGTGGCACACCACTAGTCACAGACCTCCACTCTGAGAAGCAATCCTCTAATACCACCCTTTGGCTTCTTCAATTGAGCCAATGTCTAATCCAATTTACCACCTCTCCATGTATACCTAGCGACTGAATTTTCCTAACTAACCTCCCATGCGGGACCTTGTTAAAAGCCTTACTGAAGTCCATGTAGACAACATCCACTGCCTTCTCTTCATCCACTTTCCTGGTAACCTCCTCGAAAAACTCCAATAGACTGGTCAAACATGACCTACCACGCACAAAGCCATGTTGACTCTCCCTGATAAGTCCCTCTCTATCCAAATGCTTGTAGATTCTGTCTCTCAGTACTCCCTCCAATAACTTACCCACTACCAACATCAAACTTACCGGCCTATAATTTCCCAGATTACTTTTCCATCCTTTTTTAAACAATGGAACAACATGAGCCATTCTCCAATCCTTCGGCACCTCACCCGTGGACACCGACATTTTAAATACATCTGCCAGGGCCCCTGCAATTTCAACACTAGTCTCCTTCAAGGTCCGAGGGAATACCCTGTCAGGTCCTGGGGATTTATCCACTTTAATTTGCCTCAAGATAGCAAGCACCTCCTCCTTTTCAATCTGTACAATTTCCATGATCTCACTACGTTTCCCTTAATTCCATAGGCTTCATGCCAGTTTCCTTAGTAAATACAGACGCAAAAAACCCATTTAAGATCTCCCCCATTTCTTTTGGTTCCGCACATAGCCCAGCACTCTGATCTTCAAGAGGACCAATTTTATCCCTTACAATCCTTTTACTCTTAATATACTTGTGAAAGCTCTTTGGATTATCCTTCACTTTGACTGCCAAGGCAAACTCATTTCTTCTTTTAGCCCTCCTGATTCCTTTCTTAAATATTTTCTTGCACTTTTTATACTCCTCAAGCACCTTATTTACTCCCTGTTTCCTATACATATCATACAACTCTCTCTTCTTCTTTATCAGAGTTGCAATATCCCTTGAGAACCAAGGTTCCTTATTCCTATTCACTTTGCCTTTAATCCTGACATCCTGACAGGAACATACAAGCTCTGCACTCTCAAAATTTCTCCTTTGAAGGCTTCCCACTTACCGATCACATCCTTGCCAGAGAACAACCTGTCCCAATCCACGCTTTTTAGATCCTTTCTCATTTCTTCAAATATGGCCTTCTTCCAGCTTAGAACCTCAACCCTAGGACCAGATCTATCTTTATCCATGATCAAGTTGAAACTAATGGTGTTATGATCACTGGAACCAAAGTGTTCCCCTACACAAACTTCCGTCACTTGTCCTAACTCGTTTCCTAATAGGAGATCTAATATTGCATCCTCTCTAGTTGGTACCTCTGTATATTGAGTTAAAAAACTTTCCTGAACACATTTTACAAACTCTAACCCATCTAGACCCCTAACAATATGGGAGTCCCAATCAATATGTGGAAAATTAAAATCCCCTACCACCACAACTTTATGTTTCCTGCAGTTGCCTGCTATCTCTCTGCAGATTTGCTCCTCTAATTCTCGCTGACTATTGGGTGGTCTGTAATACAACCCCACTAATGTGGCTATACCTTTCCTGTTTCTCAGCTCCACCCATAAGGACTCAGTAGACAAGCCCTCTAATCTGTCCTGCCTGAGCACTGCTGTAACATTTTTGCTGACAAGCAATCCTACCCACCCCCCCACCTTTCCTTCCTCTGCCTCTATCACATCTGAAACATTGGAACCCTGGAATATTAAGCTGCCAGTCCTGCCCCTCCTGTAGCCAAGTTTCACTAATTGCTATAACGTCATAATTTCACGTGTCAATCCACGTGGATGTTGTTTCCTTATTCAAGAAAGGGAGTAGAGATAGCCCAGGAAATTATAGACCAGTGAGTCTTACTTCAGTGGTTGGCAAGTTGATGGAGAAGAACCTGAGAGGCAGGATTTGTGAACATTTGAAGAGGTATAATATGATTAGGACAGGTCAAGGGCAGGTTGTGCCTTATGAACCTGATTGAATTTTTTGAGGATGTGACTAAACACACTGATGAAGGAAGAGCAGTAGATGTAGTGTATATGGATTTCAGCAAGGCATTTGATAAGTTCTCCCATGCAAGGCTTATTCAGAAAGTAAGGAGGCATGGGATCCAAGGGGACATTGCTTTGTGGATCCAGAACTGGCTTACCCACAGTGATTTTTATAAATGACCTGGATGAGGAAGTGGAGGGATGGGTTAGTAAATTTGCTGATGACATAATGGTTGGAGGTGTTGTGGAAAGTGTGGAGGGTTGTCAAAGGTTACAGAGGGACATTGATAGGATGCAAAACTGGGCTGAGAAGTGGCAGATGGAGTTCAACCCAGATAAGTGTGAAGTGGTTCATTATGGTAGGTCAAATATGACGGCAGATTATAGTATTAATGGTAAGTCTCCTGGCAGTGTGGAGGATCAGAGGGATCATGGGGTCCGAGTCCATAGGATGCTCAAAGCAGCTGCACAGGTTGACTCTGTGGTTAAGAAGGCATATCGTGTATTGGCCTTCATGAATTGTGGGATTGAGTTTACGAGCCAAGAGGTAATGTTGCAGCTGTATAGGACCCTGGTCAAACTCCACTTGGAGCACTGTGCTCAGTTCTGGTCGCCTCACTACAGGAAGGATGTGGAAACCATAGAAAGAGTGCAGAGGAGATTTACAAGGATGTTGCCTGGATTGGGGAATATGCCTTATAAAAATAGGTTGAGTGAACTCAGCCTTTTCTCCTTGGATGAGAGGATGAGAGGTGACCTGATAGAGGTGTATAAGATGATGAGAGGCATTGATCGTGTGGATAGTCAGAGGCTTTTTCCCAGGGCTGAAATGGTTGCCACAAGAGGACACAGGTTTAAGGTGCTGGGGCGTAGGTACAGAGGAGATGTCAGGGGTAAGATTTTTTACGCAGAGTGGTGAGTGTGTGGATGGGCTGCTGGCAACCGTGGTGGAGGCAGATACGATAGGCTCTTTTAAGCTACCTTTGGATAGGTACATGGAGCTTAGAAAGATAGAGGGCTATGGGTCTAAGGTAGGGACATATTCGGCACAACTTTGTGGGCCAAAGGACCTGTATTGTGCTGTAGGTTTTCTATGTTTCTATGATTTCAATATTCGATTGAACCATCAAACAATAACCCTTTCATTCACGGGCTCATTCTCATAAACCTGCTCTGGGCCATCTCCAATGCCACCACATTATTTTTCAGATATGGTGTCCAAAACTGTTCACAATACCCAAATATGACCTGGCTAATGCCTCAGCATTATATAGAGTCACAGAAAAATACAGCATAGAAACCACTTAAATGGCCTAGTCCCATCGATCTGCACCTGGACCATTGCTCCCCGCACCCTTCTATCCATGAACCAATCAAAACTCTCTTGAAACTTGAAATCCAAGTCACATCCACCACTTGTGCTGGAAGCTTGTTCTACACTCTCACCACCCTCTGAGTGAAGAAGTTTCCCTTCACATTCCCCTTAAACATTTCACTCTTTAGCCTTAAGCCATGACCTCTAGTTGCAGCTTCCCACAACTCAGTGGAAAAAGCCTGCTTACATTTACCTTATCTATACCTCTCATAATTGTATATACTTCTATCAAATCTCCCCTTAATCTTCTGCATTCCAAGGAATAAGTACTAACCTATTCAATCTTACCAGGTTCTCCAGACCCGGCAACATCCTTGTAATGTTTCTCTGCACTCTTTTAATCATTCTTTCCTCTAGGAAGGTGACCAAAACTGCACTCAATACTCCAAATCAGGCCTCACCAATATCTTAAACAACTTCAACATTACATCCCAACTCCTGTAGTCAATACTTTGATCTATGAAGGCAAATGTGCCAAAAGCTTTCTTTACGACCCTATCTACTTGTGACGCTAATTTCAATGAATTATGGATCTGAATTCCCGGATCCTTTTGCTCTACAGCACTTCTCAATGCTCTACCACTCACCGGACACAGTAGATGACCCCAACAGACTCACAGGTGAAGAGTTGCCCCATCTGGAAGGACTGTTTGGGGCCCTGAATGGTAGTAAGGGAGGAGGTGTAGGGATAGGTGCCAGGAGGGAGTTGATGGAAGTTCTATAGAATTATGTGCTGGACACGGATGGCTGGTGGAGTAATAGGTGAGGACAAGAGGAACCCTATCTCTGGTAGAGTAGTGGGAGGATGGGGTGAGAGCAGACATGCACAAAATGGAAGAGGTGCAGTTGAAGGCAGCATCGATGGTGGAGGAAGGGAAGCCCCTTTCTTTGAAAAAAGAGGACATCTCCTTCATTCTGGAATGAAAAGCCTCCTCCTGAGAGCAGATGCGGTGAAGATGAAGAAATTGAGAGAAGGGTGTAACGCTCAGCTATATTGGCTCATATTTATCTAGGGGAAACCACCCACCTTGTCTCCCGGTTATGTAGGTTGCTGTACAAATGCCACCTGATTCAGCTTCAAACATCAATCATCAGCCAGCACACAATGTACGTTTTACCAATTACACTTCATAGATATTACTAGGTCTATGAGATTAATAGAGGTACAATACAAAAAGGAATGGAAAAGGTGCCAGACTTATCAAAGTTCAATTTCTTCGTGCACACATTAGAACTCTGGACCTCCTTTCTTCCCTCTGTGATTCACTCGGACCCCTTCGACTCGCAGCTCGGGACCATTTGACATGATCGACCAGAGCACTCCCCGTACGTCCGTCGTCCTCCCGGTCTCCCCTCCAACTCCCCGTCAAAACCCCCGTTTCCCAGCCAAATGAGACAGCATTTCACATCAAGAAAGAATAACATGGGCACCCATTGGTTCATTCGCTCTATTCTTATTAATATAACCCAAACAAACACTAGCTAGAGAACGTTCTCAGCATTTAACATAACAAAGAAGCCATTTTGATTAACTTACGCAGTAACATAAAAGGAGAAACCCCTTACACTCCCCCCACCAAATAAAAGTCATGCCCTCATGACATTAACAGAGTTCACCATTGCTCCTTGCAAAACACAAAACCCAACCCAGATGCATAAAGCAGTGACATAACTTCCCAGGGCAGTAGAGATCACACCCTGTTCTCCCGGCGCTACATATGTCAACCTCTCCAGGGGGGTGCCTACTCCTCTGAGACCTCTGTACCTCCTCTGCTGACTCTTCCGGCTCAGGCACCACAGGTGGCACCCCGGGCCTACCAGTTGGACCCTCACCCTCTCCCTCACTGGGACCCCTCAGCACCTGTGAGCCCTCTGCCTCGGGTTCTGGCTCCACCCTTTCTTCCCCCAATGCCAGCTGTATTTCAGGCTGCTCCTCAACACCCTCCCTTCTCTCACCTAACTCAGTGGGGGAAGGGCCAGGAGCCTCTTCTTCTGGTACCGGGGAATTAACGAACGGAAACAGGTGCCACACATCCGAATCATTGTCTTCTGATGAAGTGTCCCTTTCCAGGGTGGAGACCGGCCCCGTCTCTTTCGCAGTGGGCTCTTCTCTCACCCCGCGCCCTCACAGAGTCCTCGTACTAGGCGTAAACTCCCATTCGGGCTCTTGGTCTACTGCACCTCTTCACCCAGAGGCAACAGGTGGTTCCAATGGAGTACCTTGATAGGCTCCTTCCCATCCTCTAGTCTCACCCAGTAAACAGGTAGATTTGGTATCTGGCTCTCTACCACATAGAGAGGCCACCCAGTGATCCACCGACTTGTGCTTATCAAGTAGATCTAAATTCCGGATAAGGACCCGGTCTCCCGGCAATAGTTGGGCAAACTTCACTTTCTGATCATACCTCCTCTTATTCCTCTGATTCTGCTTGGTGGCCGCCGCCTCAGCCGACTCGTACACCCTTTTCAACTCTCTCCTCATATCAGACACATACTTTATATATGGCTTCGAAGGTAATTCACCCGCTTCAGTCCCAAAACACAGGTCAATGGGCAACCTCACTTCCCGCCCGAACATCAGATAACAAGGCGAGTACCCCGTAGCGTCATTGCCAGTACAATTGTAACAGTGAACCAAATGCCCGATGTGCTGACTCCACTTACTCTTCTGACCGATCTCCAGAGTGCCGAGCATGTCCAGCAGGGTCCGGTTAAACCTCTCGGGCTGAGATCACCCTGTGGGTGACAGAGTGTGGTCCTGGATTTCTCGATCCCAAACATACCCAGTAACTCATGGATAAGCCTGCTCTCGAAGTCCCGTCCTGATCACTATGGATCCGCCTGGGGAGGCCATAATGAACAAAATACCTCTCCCATAACACCTTCGCCACTGTAGTCGCTTTCTGGTCCTCAGTGGGAAACGCCTGAGTATACCTAGTGTAGTGATCCATGATGACTAAGACATTCACGGTGTTGCTGATGTCTGGCTCAACAGACAGGAAATCCATACACACCAGGTCCATGGGTCCCGCACTCTGCAAGTGGGACAAAGGAGCCGCCTGCGCAGGCAAGGTCTTCCTCCTGATGCAGGAACTGCATTTCTTACAGTATTCTTCAACCTCCCCCTCATCCGGGGCCAGTAAAACTGGTCCTTGAGTAATCCATTGGTCTTTTCCATCCCCAAATGCTTGGACTCATCATGTAGCAACTTGAGCAGACTTCTGATACTTCTCAGGCATGACCAGCTGCCAACGCCGGGGGTGGTTTGGGGGTGAAGCGAATGGTACAAAATTTGGTTCTTCAGCTTCAACCGAGGCCACTCCTTCAGTAGTATGGACACTGAGACGTAATTCACCTTCTCCGCCTGAGCCATATCCCCCTTTCTAACCACGTACCAGATAGTGCCAATGCTCAGGTCATCTCACTGAGCCGCCCCCACTTCCTCGGGGCTCAACTCCGGCACTGCTTGTTCCTCGGAGCAGTCAAATTACCGTACACAGTGGGTAGCGTGTCATCATCAGCCCCCAATTGATCCACTGCCCGATCCGGCCCCATCGGGGCTCCTGCTTCAGCGTCGCCTTCTCAACCCAGTCACTACCTCCTGAACCGCTGAGGACCGTCCCCAGTGGCCCACGCCCCTTTCCCGGCCCAACGCGCTCTCCTCCTCCCACACCTCTCTAATCAGCTGCCCGAATGATGGAGGAGGGCTCCTTCTATAGGACTGCCGGAGACTCCAAGCCACCTTGTCCTCCTCCAGGGAACCATTAAATATCTGACTCATCCTCAACCTCGTCACTTCATCCGCCTTCACTATCCCTCGGCTCCGCAACCCAGTAAGTATTCTCTCCAGCCGAAAAATGTACTCTGAGAGCTTTACCCCTCTACCCTGCACCATGTGGTGAAACTCCAAGCACTCCCTCCAAAGCTTCCAGATACTCCACCAGGGAAGCCAAGGGCCGTGCAGCTTTCAGCTCCCGGATGACACCGGCTGCCCCTCCCCTCAAACTCTCCGCCAATCGCTGTCTCTTTTCCTCATCCAAGCCTGGCCACATCTTAAACAACGACGGACGTATTTTCAATCCGTATCTCGTAATCGTCCTCCCCTTCCGGGGTAGGCGTGACTCCTCAGAAAATTCTCAGTTTCGGGCGGGGCCCCTTGGCCCTTCTGACCAGGGAGGTAATGGCAGCTGCTAACTCGGAGGTCTCACCTCTAGCTGGGGGATGGGGCCTGGGCAAACCTTCCCACTCTAAACCCCCCACCACTGGCTACTGGCACCTCCCCTGGGGTCTCATCTAACTTCTCCTCTGGTGCCTCCTCACTTTTTTCCTCCGGGAGGGTGTGGAGACCCCACACCACCCCCCCTCCCTGGACGCTGATCGTCACGGGCAGTTCCAACGTCATGACGTCCGCACTCGTACGAACCAACACCCAGCTAGATTCCACTTCTTTACCGCACTTTCTAGCTACCAGTTCTACCTGCTCTACACCTTTGATCAAACTCAACCCCCGCACTAGTACATCTCCCAAAATGCAGAAATCCACCCCACTTAACACGCACGCATGATTCACCAGTACGTTCTCTAACTCACACCAGCTTGCAATCTTATCTTGATCCATCTTCGCACTACTTAACGTGGCGACTTACATAGCTTCACCAAAAATTCAAACCCGGACGTCTGCCCCCACAAATGTAACGCTCAGCTATATTGGCTCATATTTATCTAGGGGAAACCCCGTCCGCCGCCCACCTTGTCTCCCGGTTACGTCGGTTGCTGTACAAATGCCACCTGATTCAGCTTCAAACATCAATCATCAGCCAGCACACAATGTACGTTTTACCAATTACACTTCATAGATATTACTAGGTCTATGAGATTAATAGAGGTACAATACAAAAAGGAATGGAAAAGGCGCCAGACTTATCAAAGTTCAATTTCTTCGTGCACACGTTGCAGCTCGGGACCTCCTTTCTTCCCCCTGCGATCCACTCGGACCCCTTCAACTCGCAGCTCGGGACCATCCGACGTGATCAACCAGAGCACTCCCCGTACGTCCGTCGTCCTCCCAGTCTCCACTCCAACTCTCCCCCCCCAAAACCCAGTACGCCCGTCGTCCTCCCGGTCTCCCCTCCAGCTACCCCCCAAAACCCAGTACGCCCGTCGTTCTCCCGGTCTCCCCTCCAGCTACCCCCCAAAACCCAGTACGTCCGTCGTCCTCCCGGTCTCCCCTCCAACTCCCCCACAAGACCCAGTACGTCCATCATCCTCCTGGTCTCCCCTCCAACTCCCCGCCAAAACCCAGTACGCCCGTCGTCCTCCCGGTCTCCCCTCCAACTCCCCGCCAAAACCCAGTACGTCCGTCGTCCTCCCGGTCTCCCCTCCAACTCCCCCCCAAAACCCAGTACGTCCGCGTCCTCCCGGTCTCCCCTCCAACTCCCCGCCAAAACCCAGTACGTCCGTCGTCCTCCCGGTCTCCCCACCAACTCCCCCCCAAAACCCAGTACGTCTGTCGTCCTCCTGGTCTCCCCTCCAACTCCCCCACAAAACCCAGTACGTCCGTCGTCCTCCCGGTCTCCCCCCCAAAACCTAGTACGTCCGTCGTCCTCCCGGTCTCCCCCCAAAACCCAGTACGTCCGTCGTCCTCCCGGTCTCCCCCCAAAACCCAGTACGTCCGTCGTCCTCCCGGTCTCCCCTCCAACTCCCCCCCCAAAACCCAGTACGTCCGTCGTCCTCCCGGTCTCCACTCCAACTCCCCCCCAAAACCCAGTACGTCCGTCATCCTCCGGTCTCCCCTCCAACTCCCCCACAAAACCCAATACGTCCGTCGTCCTCCCGGTCTCCCCTCCAACTCCCCCCCAAAACCCAGTACGTCCGTCGTCCTCCCGTTCTCCCCTCCAACTCCCCCCCAAAACCCAGTACGTCCGTTGTCCTCCCGGTCTCCCCTCCAACTCCCCCCCAAAACCCAGTACGTCCGTCGTCCTCCCAGTCTCCCCTCCAACTCCCCCCCAAAACCCAGTACGTCTGTCGTCCTCCCGGTCTCCCCTCCAACTCCCCCCCAAAATCCAGTACGTCCGTCGTCCTCCCGGTCTCCCCTCAAACTCCCCCCCAAAACCCAGTACATCCGTCGTCCTCTCGGTCTCCCCCCAAAACCCAGTACGTCCGTCGTCCTCCCAGTCTCCCCTCCAACTCCCCCCCAAAACCCAGTACGTCCGTCGTCCTCCCAGTCTCCCCTCCAACTCCCCCCCAAAACCCCCGTTTCCCAGCCATATGAGACAGCATTTCACATCAAGAAAGAATAACATGGGCATCCATTGGTTCATTCGCTCTATTCTCATTAATATAACCCAAACAAACACTAGCTAGAGAACGTTCTCAGCATTTAACATAACAAAGTAACCATTTTGATTAACATACACAGGAACCAACATGTCGAGGAACCAACTAGAGATCAGGCTATTCTGGACTGGGTATTGAGCAATGAGGAAGGGTTAATTAGCAATCTTGTCGTGAGAGGCCCCTTGGGTAAGAGTGACCATAATATGGTGGAATTCTTCATTAAGGTGGAGAGTGACATAGTTAATTCAGAAACAAAGGTTCTGAACTTAAAGAGGGGTAACTTTGAAGGTATGAGACGTGAATTAGCTAAGATAGACTGGCAAATGACACTTAAAGGATTGACGGTGGATATGCAATGGCAAGCATTTAAAGATTGCATGGATGAACTACAACAATTGTTCATCCCAGTTTGGCAAAAGAATAAATCAAGGAAGGTAGTGCATCCGTGGCTGACAAGAGAAATTAGGGATAGTATCAATTCCAAAGAAGAAGCATACAAATTAGCCAGAGAAAGTGGCTCACCTGAGGACTGGGAGAAATTCAGAGTTCAGCAGAGGAGGACAAAGGGCTTAATTAGGAAGGGGAAAAAAGATTATGAGAGAAAACTGGCAGGGAACATAAAAACGGACTGTAAAAGCTTTTATAGATATGTAAAAAGGAAAAGACTGGTAAAGACAAATGTAGGTCCCCTGCAGACAGAAACAGGTGAATTGATTATGGGAGCAAGGACATGGCAGACCAACTGAATAATTACTTTGGTTCTGTCTTCACTAAGGAGGACATAAATAATCTTCCAGAAATAGTAGGGGACAGAGGGTCCAGTGAGATGGAGGAACTGAGTGAAATACATGTTAGTAGGGAAGTGGTGTTAGGTAAATTGAAGGGATTGAAGGCAGATAAATCCCCAGGGCCAGATGGTCTGCATCCCAGAGTGCTTAAGGAAGTAGCCCAAGAAATAGTGGATGCATTAGTGATAATTTTTCAAAACTCGTTAGATTCTGGACTAGTTCCTGAGGATTGGAGGGTGGCTAATGTAACTCCATTTTTTAAAAAAGGAGGGAGAGAGAAACTGGGGAATTATAGACCGGTTAGCCTAACGTCGGTGGTGGGGAAACTGCTGGAGTCAGTTATCAAGGATGTGATAACAGCACATTTGGAAAGCGGTGAAATGATCGGACAAAGTCAGCATGGATTTGTGAAAGGAAAATCATGTCTGACGAATCTCATAGAATTTTTTGAGGATGTAACTAGTAGAGTGGATAGGGGAGAACCAGTGGATGTGGTATATTTGGATTTTCAAAAGGCTTTTGACAAGGTCCCACACAGGAGATTAGTGTGCAAACTTAAAGCACACGGTATTGGGGATAAGCTATTGATGTGGATAGAGAATTGGTTGGCAGACAGGAAGCAAAGAGTGGGAATAAACGGGACCTTTTCAGAATGGCAGGTGGTGACTAGTGGGGTACCGCAAGGCTCAGTGCTGGGACCCCAGTTGTTTACAATATATATTAATGACTTGGATGAGGGAATTAAATGCAGCGTCTCCAAGTTTGCGGATGACACGAAGCTGGGTGGCAGTGTTAGCTGTGAGGAGGATGCTAAGAGGATGCAGGGTGACTTGGATAGGTTGGGTGAGTGGGCAAATTCATGGCAGATGCAATTTAATGTGGATAAATGTGAAGTTATCCACTTTGGTGGCAAAAATAGGAAAACAGATTATTATCTGAATGGTGGCCGATTAGGAAAAGGGGAGGTGCAACGAGACCTGGGTGTCATTATACACCAGTCATTGAAAGTGGGCATGCAGGTACAGCAGGCGGTGAAAAAGGCGAATGGTATGCTGGCATTTATAGCGAGAGGATTCGAGTACAGGAGCAGGGAGGTACTACTGCAGTTGTACAAGGCCTTGGTGAGACCACAACTGGAGTATTGTGTGCAGTTTTGGTCCCCTAATCTGAGGAAAGACATCCTTGCCATAGAGGGAGTACAAAGAAGGTTCACCAGATTGATTCCTGGGATGGCAGGACTTTCATATGAAGAAAGACTGGATGAACTGGGCTTGTACTTGTTGGAATTTAGAAGATTGAGGGGGGATCTGATTGAAACGTATAAGATCCTAAAGGGATTGGACAGGCTAGATGCAGGAAGATTGTTCCCGATGTTGGGGAAGTCCAGAACGAGGGGCCACAGTTTGAGGATAGAGGGGAAGCCTTTTAGGCCAAGATTAGGAAAAACTTCTTCACACAGAGAGTGGTGAATCTGTGGAATTCTCTGCCACAGGAAACAGTTGAGGCCAGTTCATTGGCTATATTTAAGAGGGAGTTAGATATGGCCCTTGTGGCTACGGGGGTCAGGGGGTATGGAGGGAAGGCTGGGGCGGGGTTCTGAGTTGGATGATCAGCCATGATCATAATAAATGGCGGTGCAGGCTCAAAGGGCCGAATGGCCTACTCCTGCACCTATTTTCTATGTTTCTATGTTTCTATGTAACACAAAAGATTAACACAACAAGAAGCTATTTTGATTAACATACGCAGTAACCTAAAAGGAGAAACCCCTTACAAGGGGATGACGTTTTTACAAGTAACAGGGTGGGAAGAGGTATAGTCCAAGTAGCTGTGAGAGTCCGTGGGTTTATAATAGATATCAGCAGATAAGCTGTCTCCAGAGATAGAGAGATTGAGAAAGTTTGTGGTGGGGGGGGAGGGGGAGAGATGTTGGAAATGAACCAGGTAAATTTGAGGGCAGGTTGGAAGTTGGAGGCAAAGTTGAAGAAGTTGTGAGCTCCGCATGGGTGCAGGAAACAGCACTAATGCAGTCGATGTAGCATTGGAAAAGTGGGGGAGTCACACCAGTGTTGCCTTGGAACACAGACTGCTTCATGTAGCCGACAAAAAGGTAGGCATAGCTGGGATCCATGTGAATGCCTATGTTTAAAGGAACCTTTTGTTTGAAGGAAGTGGGAGGAGCCAAAGGAAAAATTATTAAGAGTCAGGACAAGTTCCACTAGATGGAGGAAAATAGTGGTGGAGGGGAACTGTTTGGGTCTGGTGTCCAGAAAGAAACAGAGAGCTTTGAGGCCTTCCTGGAGGGGGCTGGGTGTGTATAGGGACTGGACGTCCATAGTAAAAATTAGATGATGAGGGCCTGGGAACTTGAAATCATTGAAAAGATCCAGAACTTGTGAAGTGTCACGGATGTGGGTAGGAAGGGACTGAACTAGGGGGAATAAAATAGAGTCGAGGTATGCAGATATGAGTTCAGTGGGGCAGGAATAAGCTGAAACAATGAGTCTACCAGGACAAGCAGGTTTGTGGATCTTGGGTAGAAGGTAGAAATGGGAGCAGGAACTCTAACCCCCTCCCCCCACCCCCCACCAATCTTGGTGCCATCTGCAAATTTGCTGATTCTGTTAGCCACATTATCATTCAGATTATTGATATAGATAACAAACAACAGAACCAGCACTGATCCTTGCATCACTCCACTAGTCACAGGCCTCCAGTCAGAGAGGCAACCATTTATTACCACTTTCTGGTTTCTTTCACAAAGCTGTCGTCTAATCAATTTACTACTTCATCTTGAATGCCAAACGACTGAACTTTCTTGACCAACCTCCCATGTGGGAACTTGTCAAATACCTTGCTGAAGTCCATGTAGAGAACATCCACTGCCCCGCGTTCATCAACTTTCCCGGTAACTTCCTCAAATAACTCTATAAGATTGGTTAGATATGACCTACCATGCACAAAGCCATGTTGACCATCCCTATCAGTCCCTTTTTATCCAAATACCCGTTTATGTAGTCCCTTAGAACACTTTACCACTATTGTTGTCAGGCTCCCCGGCCAGTAATTTCCTGGTTTATTCTTAGGGCCTTTCTTAAAAAGCAGAACAACATTAGTTATCCTCCAATCCTCCGGTACCTCACCTGTCACTAAGGATGATTTAAATATCTCTGCTAGGTCCCCTGCAATTTCTGCATTTGCCTCCCACAGGGTCCGAGGGAACACTTTGTCAGGTCCTGGGGACTTGTCAACCCTAATTTGTTCAATACAACAAACACCTTCTCCTCTGTAATTTGTATAAGGTCCACAAGCATGCTGCTGTTTTGTCTCACTTCTACAGATTCTATATCTATCTCCTGAGTAAATACAGACACAAGAATCAATTTAAGACGTCTCCCATCTCTTTTCACTCCATGTATCAATTTTCTCAGTAACTTTCAATTCCTTGCCTCATCTTCACCATGGATATTCAGTCCCTATACACTTCTTTACCCCCATTAAAAAGCTCAAGCTCTCCACTACATTCTTGACAAAAGAACCAATCCCCCTCCACTACCATCCTCCTCCATCTGGCAGAACTGGTCCTCACCTTAAACAGGTTTTCCTTTGGCTCTTCCAACTATCTTCAATCTCATGGGGTAGCCATGGGTGTTCGCATAAGCCCCAGCTATGTCTGCCTCTTCATTGGCTACATAGAACAATCCATGTTCGAAGCCTTCCCTGGTGATATTCCTCAACTCTCCCCCTACTGCACTGACAACTACATTGGTGCTGCTTCAAGCACCCATGCTGAGCTCATCCATTGTATCAAATTTTCTTCTAACTTCTACCCTGCTCTTGAATTCACTTACTCCATCTAACACCTCCCTCCCCTTTCTCGATCTCAACCAGCATCTTTTATAAACCTACTGACTCCCACAGTTATCTCAGCTATACCTCTTCCCACCCCTACCTCATTTAAAAATACTGTTACCTTTTCTCAGTTTCTTCACCCCCATCACATCTATTTCCAAGATGTGGCTTTCCATTCAAGAACAAATGAGATGTTCTCCTTCATTAAAGAATGGCTTTCCCACTCTTTACTATTGATACTGCCCTCACCAACATCTCCTCCATTTCCCATATATCTGCACTCACTCCAACTTCCCACTACCTTAATAGTGATGGAGCTCCTCTCGTCCTTACCTACTGCCCTATGAGCGTCTGCAACAACTATGAAACATATTTTTACCTCTGCCCCTCTGCTTTCCACAGGGATCGCGCCCTCTGTGATTGCCTTGTCCATTCATCCTTCCCCACTAATCTTCCTCCCGGTCTGTATCCCTGCAAGCAGCCCAAGTGCTGCGCCTGCCCATGTACCTCCTCCCTCACCCCAAACAGTCCTTCGAGGTGAGGCAACTTAACCTGCAAATCTTTTGGGGTCATGTGTTGTGTCTAGTGCTCCCAATGCAGCCTCCTCTACATTGGTGAGACCCGCTGTAAACTTGGGATCTCTTTGTCAAGCACCTCCGAACCATCCACCACAACTGCGACTTCCCGATGGCCAGAAATTTTAATTTTGATTCCCATTCTCATTCCAACGTGTCAGTCCATAGCTTCCTCTTATGCCAAGATGTGGCCACCCTCAGGGCGGAGAAGCAACAACTTATATTTTGTTTGGGTATGCTCCAAACTCCCCCTCCCCCGGGTCTCCTCGTCCTTCCCTCCTTTCCTTTCTGCTATTGTCCACTCTCTTCTCGTATCAGATTCCTTCTTCTCCAGCCCTTGACTTTTTCTACCCACCTGGCTTCACATATGACCTTCTAGATAGCCTCTTTCCCCTTCCCCCACCTTTTTATTCTGGCATCTTCCTCCTTCCTCCTCGGTCCTGAAGAAGGGCCTCAGCCTAAAAAGCTGACTACCTATTCATTTCAGTAGATGCTGTCTGACCTGCTGAGTTCCTCCAGCATTTTGTGTGTGTTCCACACATTGATTACCATCCTGACCTTCCAGAGGACTAATCTTGTCCATTACTATCCTTTTACTCTTAACATATCTGTAGAACCCCTTACAATTTTCCTTCACTTTATCTGCTAGAACATCTTCATGCCTTCTTTTAGGCCTAATTTCTTCCTTAAGTGTTCTCTTGCATTTCTTATACTCCTCAAGTACCTTATTTGTTCCTAGTTGCCTGTATCTGCTATGCACCTCCTTTTTATTCTTAACCAGAGCCTCAATATCTTGGAAAAACCAAGATTCGCTAAATCTTGCCTTTTATTCTGATAGACACATACAAGTTTTGTACTCTCAAAACTTCACTTTTGAAGGTCTCCCAGTTACCAAGTACATCTTTGCCAGAAAACAGCCTGCCCCAATCCACACTTGCCTGATCCTTTCAGATAGCCTCAAAATTAGCCTTTCTCCAATTTAGAATCTCAACCCATGGACCAGACCTATCCTTTTCCATACTTACTTTGAAACTAATGGCTTTGTGATCACTAGATGCACCTTGCCCTGTCTCATTCCCTATTAGCAGATCCAGTATCACACACTCTATCTAGTTAGGACCTCTATGTACTGATTAATGAAACTTGTCTGACACATTTGAGAAGCTCTGTCCCATCTAGTCTTTTTTACAATTTGGGAGTCCCAGTCAATATATGGTAAGTTAAAATCACCTACTATCACAACCTTATGTCTCTTGCAACAGATTGTGATCTCTTTAGAAATTCGCTCCTCTAAATCGTGCAGACTATTGAGTGGTCTATAGTAATGCTCCAATAATGTGGCTGTACCTTTCTTACTCCTCAGTTCCACCCATAAAAAAACTCACTGGACTAGTTTTCACTACAAAACAATGTATAAAACAACAGAACCCTAGAATATTGAGCTGCCAGTCCTGTCCCTCACATCCTTGCTTTTATGTCCTAATCCTCTCAAAATGAATGCTAACATTGATGTGCCCTCTTTAATACTGACTCAACCTGCAAGTATACCTTTAAGAAATTCTGCACTAGCATTCCCAAGTCCCATTACACCACTGATTTCTGAATTCACTCCGTTTAGAAAATAGTCTATGCCTTTATTTCTTCCATCAACTTGCAGGACTATATACTTTCACACACTCTATCTGCCAGTTCTTTGCCCATTTTCCTAATCTGTCCTTCTGCAGACTCCATGTTTCCTCAACACTATCTGCCCTCCGCCTATCTTTTCATCATCCGGTAATTTGGTCATAAAACCAGCAATTCCAGATCATTAACATGGAAATTAGCAGACCCGACACCGATCCCTGCAGTGCACCACTAGTCTCTAGCAGCCAACCAGAAAAGTCCTCCTATATTGCTATTATTTGCTTCCGCCAGTCAACCAATCTTCTGTCAATGCTATTACCTTTCCTGTAATACAATGGGCTCTTATCTTGTTTAGCAGCCATATGCGTGGCATCTTGTCAAAGGCCTTCTGAAATGTGAGTCAGGATTTCTCCTTAAGGAAATCAGGCTGACATCGGCCTATTTTATTGTGTGCCTCCAAATATCCTGAAAACTTATCCTGGCCAACCATGAAAATTAGGCTAACTAACCTATAACTTCCTTTCTTTTGCCTCTCAGTCTTCTTAAGAAATGGAGTGATATTTGCAATTTTTCAGTCCTCCAGAATCTAGTGGTTCTTGAAAGAACTAATGCCTCCACAATCTCTTCAGCTACCTCTTTTAGAACCCTAGCATGTAGTCCATGTGGTTCAGATGACTTATTACCTTCAGACACTGCAGCTTCCTGAGTACTTCCTTAGTAATAGTGACTATACTCACTTTTGTGCCCCCCCCCGACACACTTGAATTTCTAGCACGTTGCTGGTATTTTCCATGATAGAGAATGATACAAAAAACCTAGTTAGTTTGCCATTTCTTTGTTTCCCATTACTATCTCTCCAGCATAATTTTCCAGCAGTCCAATATCCATTCTTGCCTCTCATTTACTCTTTATATATCTCCAAGAACTTTTGGTATCCTCTTTTACATAATTGGCTAGCTTACCTTCATATTTCATCCTTTCTTTCTTTACTTTTTTTAAAACTGTATCTGTTGGTTTTTAAAAGCTTTTGAAATCTTCCAGCTTCCCACTAGTTTTTGCTATATTGTATGCCCTCTGTGTTTGCTTTTATGATTTGACTTGTCTTGTCAGCTACGGTTGCCTCATCCTTTCTTCTTAGAGATATATCTATTCTGTGCCTTCTAAATTGCTCCCAGAAACTCCAGCCACTGTCCTTCTGCTATTTAGTGCCAGCACTCGGTGTTCATCCCTGCTAGTTTTTCCTTCCAATCAACTTTGGCCAACTCTTCTCTCTCATGCCTCTGTAGTTACCTTTATTCCAATATAACAGCAAGACATCTGATTATAGCTTCTCCCTCTCAAACTGCAGGGTAAATTCTATCATATTATGATCACTGTCTCCTAAGGGTTCCCTTATCTTAAGCTCCTAAAGCAAATCTGCTTCATTACACAACACCAATCCAGAATTGCCATTCCCCTAACGGGCTCTGCTACAAGCTGCTCTAAAAGGCTATCTCATGGGCATTCTACAAATTCCTGCTCTTGGGATCCAGCGCCAACCTGATTTTCCCGATCTACCTGCATTTTGAAATCCCCCATAACTGTCATAATATTGCCATTTTTTACATGCTCTGTCCCACCAAACTCTCAAGTGCGATATTTAAATAGAAAAAAATGTTAGTCTGAAGTTTAAAATATTTAATCTTTAAAAGAATGCCAACTAAAATATTGAGATATAATCAATTTGCTGCTTCTATACTTGAAAATGTTTGAATGAGGTATGGGTTGAACAAATAAAAGTATGTAGATCAGAAATGTTAGGACCAACACTTTTTTTCTTTCTTTTATAATGTTCTAAAAACTGAAAGAAATTGCTTTTGCTGTGATTGATAGAATGAACTGTATCTTTTGATCTGACAATATGGCTAATTTTTCCAGAACTTGTAGAAATGGTTGCCAGCTTTCATATTGGTACAAACATAAGGCAATTAATTTTTTTTAATATAGCACTTTTTTACAAATCTAGTGTCAATCACTGTTACTAGTCCACTTCAAAATAATCCATTTCATCTGACAGGAAGCAATGGAAAAATGATCATGACATTAAGAAGTCATGGTACCAAAAAAATATTAAATTCTGATCCAGACTGTTACAACTCATCATTAGCACTTCAGCAATTGCAGTCACCACATTTTTAGTTAATTTCCTAGTCTGCAAAATGATGAGTAAAAGAGGGTGTTGTTTGTTGATTATAGCTAACCTATAATTTGCTCTGATAATTAATGTCATGAAAATTTCATCTATCGTGTCATAATATTAATTGAAGGATGTTTTGTCTGAATGACAATAATTTATTTGAGGTTCATTTCTCTATCAGTTCATGAATAAAATTAAAATTAATTCAACCATGTTTAATCATCAATTATGAAACAAATTTGTTGTAAACATTGTAGTAGAGGTTACTACTTTTCCTTATGTATTGCGGTTCAATTGCCTGTAAATTCCAAGTAATTATTTTGTCTTACCATCGTCTGTTGCAGCTCCACAGAATTTTAAGTTAAACCAGTCTATTTCCAGATATATCATTCATAATTTCATCATTAGAATTTTTTTGTTTTTATGCCCGCAAAAATTTTGATCATTGTTATACTAGAGAATAATTAGAAAGGCAGTGCCATCTTAATTTTGTTATATTTACATTCATCTACTATTTTTTCAAGCTGCATGTGGGATAACTCCAAACGATAGAGCACAAGAGACTAAATTTCTACAGCTGCACCACATACGTCCTTACACAATGCAGCTGTATGAACTCTAAGAACCTCAAAGGATTACCATGTGCAATTTCTACACATTAATGTCAAAATCTAGGTTTTGCAATTTTAAACTAAAATTCATTTTGTGATTAATCTGGAGATTAGAAGCAACTTTCAACATTGGCAAGACAGCAAAGCAGGTGGTACAGTTGCCTCTTGTTAACCACCAGGCCATCTTCCTTTCTACTGAAGTTCATGGAAAGTAAAATCAAGAAAACAGGAAAATCGATGGCTGATCCCACACTTCTAGATTTGCAACCCCAGCAAATCTGATATTTAACACTCATCCCCACATCCTTTGAACAAACTGAACTTACTTGCAGATATACTCAGCAGATAAGGCTTTCCCACAAGTATGACACCTAAAGCAGCCTAGATGCCACTGCTTATCTAGAGCTACCAAGGATTGTCCATTTTTAATTTCCACACCACAGCCTTCACAGTCTGCAAAAAGAAACAGAATTGATTCAATTCCTGGTTAAGAGGTTTTCCAGATCCTGAAGAATATTTCACAAATAAAAACTAAAGATGATTATACGATAGATGGAATATTCTTGAGGGATCATCCGCTGTGGCTGCATGGGTAGAATTTAGAAACAAGAAGGGAATGGTCATTCTGTTGGGATTGTATTATTGGCTCCCCAATAGTCAGAGGTGATTGGAGGAGCAAACATGTGGAGAGATTACAGATACATAACAGAGTGGTAATTGTGGAAGATTTTAACTTCTCTAATATTGAATGGGCCAACCATAGTGTGGAAAGCTTGGTGAAGTGGAATTTAGGAAACGTGTCCAAGAAAACTCAAGGAAATAGGGGAAATGAGTGGTGATGTCTTTGACAGTAATGAATTAACAGAGAGGAAGTAGTGAAGGTTTTAAAGTGCACAAAGGTGGATAAATGCTTAGTTCCTGGCTTGGTGCAAACCCAGACATTGCCGGAAGATAAAAAAGAAGTTGCAGAAGCCCTTGCTTCATCTCTGACCACAGGTAATGGTTCTGGTGACCAAAGAGTGACTGACGTGGCAGTATGTTTTAAAAGAAAGATAGCAAAGATGATGATAGATGCTGCTTTCTTGTGGCACTATATCTTATAAATGTGCTCAACAGTGGGGACAGCTTTGTCTATGATGAACTGGGCTGTATCCATCAATTTCTGTAAACTTCTCATTCATGGACATTGGTGTTTACATTCCATGCCTGCATCTTTGGGCATTTGTCCTGTGACTACATGGATTTTCTCTTGGTGTTCAAGTTTCCTCCCACATTACAAAGGAAAGAATAGATGACAAGGGGAGTAGTTACAAGATTGCTCCAAGAGCTAATAAAGACTTGATAAGCCTCCTTCTACATCACAAGGAAATTTGGAAATATGCTAAAGATTTATCAGAATGCCTCCTGGAATAAGGAATTACAGTTGCAAACACAGAATGCAGAAGTTGGGACTCTTCTTCAGAGAAGGCACAGGGGGAGATCTGATACGCATATAGGAGGGTTGCACATCAGGAGGGATCTGAACAGAGTGGATTGTGAGAAAACTGAGGGTTCGAGGTCAGAGGTATAAAATAAGAGAATTAATAGTGAAACAAGGAAAAGCTTTTTTACATTGTGTGTGGTTGGAGTTTGAGATGCAGTGCCTGCACTTGTGATGATGGAAGGTCTCACTGTGGCCTTCAATGGGGATGAATGTATGAGTTAACTGCTCTGTATAGACCTGTAAATGACATGCACGATGGAAGAAAAAGCCTCCTTTTGTGCTGTAAGAAACTTATGCTTCTATTCCACGACAGACCCACTGCTACCTGTTTTATACTGACAAAGTTCTAAAAATGTTTCACAGGGCAGACAACTGATCCTTCAAAAATATTCTGTCAATGTCCAGCAGAAAGCAAACATACTTACTTATAGGAGATTGAGCTGACGCATGTTTAAGATTGGTGTTCGGAGACTGAGAACATTTTTGACAAATGCATTCCTTTCCATTGAAAGTCACCCGGTCTCCAGGAGGAAAGGGTTGCCTGAAAAGTTTTAAAAAAGCTTTATCAAGGTAAATTTAGTTTCAATAATAGTGTTTATTAAATATCTCCAAGGGAAAAATCAACTTTAAATCTCATGACTCAACCCTTTAATCTTGTTTTAAGAATAACTTTTTTCCAAGAAAATCACTTCAACTTCAAAAGCTACCTTTGATGACCACAAGATTAGAACTTGGCTCACTCACTCTTACAATTACATTGGATAGAACATATTCCTAGAATTTGGAAATACAGTATGTGATCATTTAACACAAACACTTAAGACACCACTTAGCACAGATGGCTGATATTAGACCTGCAATCAAAAATAATCCTGTCATTGCACAGTTAGCTCCAATCTCAATCTCCAATTCATCCATTCTGAGGTTTCAGATGTACAGGTAAGTGGGTAATAAAGAATTAGAGGGATATGTGGCAAATGGGACTAGCTTAGATGGGCAGCTTGGTGAGCATTAACATTGAACTGAAGGGCCTGTTACTGTGCTATATAACTTCATGTAATCAAAAACATTATATCATGCACAAAATGCTGGAGGAACCCAGCAGGGCAGGCAGCATTTATGGAAATGAATAAACAGTCGATGCTTCTGGTCAAGATCCTTCTTCAAGACATCATGTACAATATCATGTTCAATGGCTTAAAATCAAATCCATATTTACCTGACGTATTTTTTTATGATCTAGGGGCCCATCATGACTACGTCAGCTCTCAGAGCATTCCCATCAGCTTTGTTCTCCTATTTCCCATTTATTTCCAGGGGCGGCACTGTAGCTAAGCGGTTAGTGTAATGCTACTACAGCACCAGTGATTTGGGTTCAATTCCCACCACTGTCTGTAAGGAGTTTGCACGTTCTCTCCTCTGGGTACTCTGGTTTCCTCCCACATTCCAAAGATGTATGGGTCAGTAAGTGAATTGGTGACATGGGTGTAGCTGGGCAGCACGGGCTCGTTGGGCTGGAAGGGGCCGTTACCCTGCTGCATCTCTAAATCAAAAATCTAAATGTAACCATAACTCATTTAAAGCATTTCAGCAAAAATCACTGACAGTACAGATCTGTATTTAACAATCATGCAATTAAAAATTTACAACATGAATGCCATCTTTAAACATTCTTCACTTTGTTTAATTATTTACCAAATGTTCCAATGCACCAAATTACTCAAATGATTTTTAAAAGAACTCCATTAGGTACGGTTTCCTCAGTATATGAAAAATCTGATGTTCAACATATAAGACCATAAGACATAGGAGCAGAATTAGGCCATTCAGCCTATCATGACTTCTCCACCATTCAATCATGGCTGATCCTTTTTTGCCCTCCTCAGCTGCACTCCCCGGTCTTCTTCCCATAACTTTTGATGCCATGTCCAATCAAGAACCTATCAAACTTTGCCTTAAGTACACCCAACAACCTGGCCTCATTACCCTCTGGCTAGAGAAATTTCTCCACATCTGTGTTTTAAATGGTTGCCCCTCTATCCTGAGTCTGTGCTCTCTTGTCCTAGACTGCCACATGATGGGAAACATCCTTTCCACATCTACTCTGTCTAGGCCATTCAATATTCAAAAGGATTCAATGAGATTTCCCCTCATCCTTCTAAATTCCAGCGAGTACAGACCCACAGCCATCAAACATTCCTCGTATGATACCCACAATCATCCTTGTGAACCTCCTCTGAACCCTCTCCAATGCCAGTACATCTTTTCTTAGATAAGGAGACGGAAACTGTTCAAAATACTCAAGGTGAGGCCTCACATCCCTGCTCTTGTATTCTAGACTTCTTGAAATGAATGCTACCATTGCATTTGCCTTTTATTCCATATAATAATAACCATATAACAATTACAGCACGGAAACAGGCCATCTCGGCCCTTCTAGTCCATGCCGAATGCTTACTCTCACCTAGTCCCACCGACCTGCACTCACTCATAACTCTCCATATGGCCATCCAATTTTACTTTAAATGACAATATCGAACCTGCCTCTACCACTTCTGCTGGAAGCTCATTCCACATAGCTACCACTCTCTTAGTAAAGAAGTTCCCCCTCATGTTACCCTTAAACTTTTGCTCCCTAACACTCAACTCATGTCCTCTTGTTTGAATCTCCCCTACTCTCAATGGAAAAAGCCTATCCACATCAACTCTTCCATCCCCCTCATAATTTTAAGTACCTCTATCAAGTCCCCCCTCAACCTTCTACACTCCAAAGAATAAAGACCTAACTTGTTCAACCTTTCTCTGTAACTTAGGTGCTGAAATCCAGGTAACGTTCTAGTAAATCTTCTTTGTACTCTCTCTATTTTGTTGACATCTTTCCTATAATCCAGTGACCAGAACTGTACACAATACTCCAGATTTGGCCTTACCAATGCCTTGTACAATTTTAACATTACATTCCAACTCCTATACTCAATGCTCTGATTTATAAAGGCCAGCATACCAAAAGCTTTCTTCACCACCCTATCCGCATGAGATTCCACCTTCAGGGAACTATGCACCATTATTCCTAGATCCCTCTGTTCTACTGCATTCTTCAATGCCCTACCATTTACCATGTATGTCCTATTTTGATTAGTCCTACCAAAATGTAGCACCTCACATTTATCAGCATTAAACTCCATCTGCCATCTTTCAGCCCACTTTTCTAACTGGCCTAAATCTCTCCACAAGCTTTGAAAACCTACTTCATCATCCACAACGCCACCTATCTTAGTATTATCTGCATACTTACTAATCCAATTTACCACCTCATCATCCAGATCATTAATGTATTTGACAAACAACAATGGACCCAGTACAGATCCCTGAGGCACACCACTACACACCGTCCTCCAATCTGACAAACAGTTATCCATCACCACTCTCTGGCATCTCCCATCCAGCCACTGCTGAATCCATTTTAATACTTCAATATTAATACCTAACGTTTGAACCGCCCTAACTAACCTTCCGTGTGGAACTTTGTCAAAGGCCTTACCGAAGTCCATATAGACAACATCCACCGCTTTACCATCGACAACTTTACTAGTAACCTCTTCAAAAAATTCAATAAGATTTGTTAAACATGACCTTCCATGCACAAATCCCTGTTGACTGTTCCTAATCAGACCCTGTCTATCCAGATGATTATATATACCATCTCTAAGAATACTTTCCATCAATTTACCCACCACTGACGTCAAAATCACAGGCGCTCCTACCAATCAGCCAATGCTCTAACCATGCCAGTAACTTTCCTGTAATACCATGGGCTCTTAACTTGGTAAGCAGCCTCACATATGGCTCCTTGTCAAACGCCTTCTGAAAGTCCAAATATACAACACCCACTGCATCCCTATTATCTATCCTACGTGTAATCCCCTCAAAGAATTCCAACAGGTTCATCAGGCAAGATTCTCTTGTAAGGAACCTATGCTGACTTTGTCCTGTCTTGTCCTGTATCACCAAGTACTCCATAACCTCATCCTTAGCAATTGACTCCATATGGCTTGCAATTAATTACAATTGTCATTTCTGCAAAATAATGCAGCCCATAAAACATCCAGTGCCACAAACTACTTTCAGCTTTATTTGACTGTAGACAAATTGGGGCTTCAGACTGTGGTCTACAGGTCACAGGACTTTACTTGGCTCACCACAGTCCCCTTTAATTTTTCAAAAGTTAAATATGGTAATCTTCTGCTTTTCTTGCCCGATGTTATGAGATACTTTAAAAGATTAAAGGTTTGACCACTGTCTGGTAGAAAATGGTGGTTAGTACAGAATAGCCTTGGTCTTTGAAATTTCAAAGGAATCTAGAAATGTATATTTAAGCACACTCCGATCAAAAGTAAATATTACTTAGCTTGTAGAAGACATGCCCATCCGAAAATTAGATCAGCAGCTTTATGGGCATTAAATCAGTGTGAATTCCTATCATTTATCTATAGTTGGCCATTCATTCTCTATCATGAAAAAGTGATCTGCTTTATATTTGCCTGAATGAATATATTTCATCTGAAGCCAGATTCTGCAAAATAAGCATGTATTCCCGTAACGCAATGAAAATGTTAGCTAATGAGCACAGCACAAACATTAGTTACTTGAAAGCACAAATTGGATTAAAAGCTCATAAGTTGTGACCTGCATTATTAAGATCCAGTTCAACAAGTAATACATCTAACCTGCAGGATTTACGATGTCACCTGGGACATTGTCAAAGCCACATCGGAGTTTATTGTCATATGCATGGGTGTAACAAGAAGCTTAGCTGCACTAGCATCAGAGGCACATAGCATTTGAGACACAACATTTAGAAGAAACATACAAATTAGGCATTACATGGAAAACAGAACAGCACAGCACAGGAACAGGTTCTTCAGCCCACAATCTTGTGCCAAACTAATTAAGCTAATTCTTTTTAACTCCACAATGTCATGTGTCTCAATTCTCTTCCCATTCATGTGCCTATCTAAGAGCCTCATAACTACCTCTATCATTTGCCTCCAACACCTACCCTTGGCAGTGTATTCACAACACCTACCACTCTGTGGGAAAACAAACTCACCCGGCACATCACATTTGAACTTATACCACCTCACACTAAATGCATGCCATATGGTATTAGACATTTCCACCCTGGAAAAAGGTTTACTCCATCTATGCCTTTCATAATTTTATAAACTTCTATCAGGTCTCTCCACAGCCTCCACACTCTATAGAAAACAATGTTGTTTCCCTAACCTCTCCTTATAGAACATACCCTCTAATGTAGGCAGCATCCTGGTAAACCTCTTCTGCACCCTCTGCAAAACCTGAAAGATTATATGGCCCACCTAGCAGATGTTTTCATGGGCATTTTTAACATCTCTCTGAAGTAGTCCACTGTGTCCTTGCCAGCTTCAAGGTCACCATCATTATCCCACTGCCAACGAGGCCGACAGTAACTTGCCTTAATGAACACTGTTCAATGGCACTGACTTCAATAATAATGAAGTGTTTTGAGCAGCTGGTCATGAACTGCATTCAAAAAGTCCTACATTGGACTCTGCAAGTTTGCATATCACCCAGCCATGGCAGGATAGCGGTTAGCACAATACTATTACATCACAGGGCTTCGGAGCTTGGAGTTCAATTCCAACGTCATCTGCAAGGAGCTTGTATATCCTCCCGTGAACGTGGGCTTCCTCTGGGTGCTCTGGTTTCTTCCTACAGTGCAAAGTCACACTGATTAATAGGTTAATTCATTATTGTAAATTGTCCTGCGGTTAAGATACGTTTAAGTAGGTGGGTTGCTGGCAGCATGGTTCAAAGGGCCGGAAGGGCCTATGCTGCGCTGTATCTATAAATAAATAAACAAAATAAATAAATAAATCAGTCTACCAATAACATAACAGCCTCTGCTCCATACTCAATCCTATCCCACCTACAGAATGCTGTTCATCGACTTCAGTTCAGCACTCAATACAATCATTCTCAGAAGCTGCTGAGTAGACTATCCTTGTTGGGTCTCAACACCACCCCCTGTAAATGGATCTTGAATTTTTTGACAGAGCAACCTCAGACAGCCCGTGTTGGCAGCAACATCTTAGCTCCCTCACACTGCTCACTGGCGCCCCCTCCAGGGCTGCGTACTCAGTCCACTGCTGATGTGACTGGACTGAACTCCAACCACATCATTAAGTTCGCTGATCACACAACAGTAGTTGGCCTCATCAGCAATAACGATGAGTTGGGATACAGAGAGGAGGTAGAGCAGCCTGTGAACTGGTGTGAACACAGTAACTTAAGTCTCAAAGTGGACAAAACTAAACAGATGATTTTGGACCTCAGGAAGGTGCAGAATGTTGGATTGGTCTATATAACTGTTATTTGCCTTGCAGTTTAACTTTTGTATGCTTGTTTGTATTTTGGCATTATTACCTATATTTACGTAATTGTTCAGTGTGATTTGTAGTGGTTGCAGTTGCTTCAGTTCCATGGCAGGTATCGCATTACATGAATAGGGGCTATCTTATTGGTCAACTATTATCTATGGAAATTTAATGGAATTAGCAAATTAAATGACCAGACCACATTGCCTCTTTCTCTTTGTCTTCATCTTTACCTCCTCTCCTTGCCATTAGGCTCTTTGTCTTTCACTCTTCCTTTTTCCCTCATTTTGTTCTTGTAATGCTTATAAACAATCTAAGCAAGTATTATGCCTCATCTAAAGAACCACAGATCAAAAACATTACAATCTAACAGGCTTCACACATAAAAGTTGCTGGTGAACGCAGCAGCAGGCCAGGCAGCATCTCTAGGAAGAGGTGCAGTCGACGTTTCAGGCCGAGACCCTTCGTCAGGACTAACTTCCTTCAGTTAGTCCTGACGAAGGGTCTCGGTCTGAAACGTCGACTGCACCTCTTCCTAGAGACGCTGCCTGGCCTGCTGCATTCACCAGCAACTTTTATGTGTGTTGCTTGAATTTCCAGCATCTGCAGAATTCCTGTTGTTTGCAAATCTAACAGGCTTGGTCGGCAGGTAGTTGCAAAGATCTAAGGATTTGGAAGAATCAAAGGTTCAAAGGTTAATTTGTTATCAAAGTGTACAACTTGAAATTCTTCTCCTCTGGGTAGCCACGAAATCAAGGAAGGAAAGAAAGTCAGCACGATCATCAACCCCCAAGATCCCCTCTCCCTGCACAGAAAAATTAATAAAGATGGAACAGATATATCAACCCCCAAATCCCTCGTCCCGCACAAAAAAAACCCGAGAAAGACCAGGCCAAAAACACAGAATATGAAAAACTGTAAGACTGAAACCAATTCTATAGTCCAAGTCCACATCCAAGACACAGAAAACCTGAGCAACACTCTCCAGGCCCAGCAGCAGACCGTTCCCTCTCCATCGCAGAGCCAAACAAAAGACAGGCAACCGGTGCTCACCCTCCACACTTAGAAACATAGAAAACCTACAGCAACAGTACAGGCACTTCGGCCCACAAAGATGGGCCGAACATGTCCTTACCTTAGAACTACCTAGGCTTACCCATAGCCCTCTATTTTTCGAAGCTCCATGTATCCATCCAGCAGTCTCTTAAAAGACCCTATCGTTTTCGCCTCCACCGCCGCCGGCAGCCCACTCCACGCACTCACCACTCTCTGCGTAAAAAACTTACCCCTGACATCTCCTCTGTACCTACTTCCAAGCACCTTAAAACTATGCCTTCTCGTGCTAGCCATTCCAGCCCTGGGAAAGAAGCCTCTGACTATCCACACGATCATTGCCTCTCATTATCTTGTACACCTCTATCAAGTCATCTCTCATCCTCCGTCGCTCCAAGGAGAAAAGGCCGAGTTCACTCAACCTATTCTCATAAGGCATCCTTGTACATCTCTTCTGCACCCTTTCTCTGTTTTTAACGTCCTTCCTGTAGTCAGCTGACCAGAATTGAGCACAGTACTCCAAGTGGGGTCTGACCAAGGTCCTATGTACCTCTCGGCTCTTCAACTTAATCCCACGATTGATGAAGGCCAATGCACTGTACACCTTCTTAACCACAGAGTCAATCTGCGTAGCAGCTTTGAGTGTCCTATGGTCTCGGACCCCAAGAACCCTCTGATCCTCCACACTGCCAAGAGACTTACCATTAATACTATATTATGCCATCATATTTGATCTACCAAAATGAAACACTTCACACTTACCTGGGTTGAACTCCATCTGCCACTTCTCAGTCCAGTTTGCATCCATCAATGTCCCTCTGTAACCTCTGACAGCCCTCCACACAATCCACAACATCCCCAACCTTTGTATCATCAGCAAACTTACTAATCCATCCCTCCACTTCCTCATCCAGGTCATTTATAAAAATCACTAAGAGTAGGGGTCCCAGAACAGATCCCTGAGGCACTCCACCGGCCACCGACCTCCATGCAGAATATGACCTGTCTACAACCACTCTTTGCCTTCTGTGAGCAAGCCAATTCTGAATCCACAAAGCAATATCCCCTTGGATCCCATGCTTCCTTACTTTCTCAATAAGCCTTGCATGGGGTACCTTATCAAATGCCTTGCTGAAATCCATATACACTACATCTACTGCTCTTCCTTCATCAGTGTGTTTAGTCACATCCTTGAAAATTTCAATCAGGCTCATAAGGCACGACCTGCCTTTGACAAAACCATGCTGACTATTCCTAATCATATTATACCTCTCCAAATGTTCATAAATCTTGCCTCTCAGGATCTTCTCCATCAACTTACCAACCACTGAAGTAAGACTCACTGGTCTATAATTTCCTGGGCTATCTCTACTCCCTTTCTTGAATAAAGGAACAACATCTGCAACCCTCCAATCCTCCGGAACCTCTCCCGTCCCCATTGATGATTCGAAGATCATCGCCAGAGGCTCAGCAATCTCCTTCCTCGCCTTCTACAGTAGTCTGGGGTACATCTCATCCGTTCCCGGCAACTTATCCAACTTGATGCTTTCCAAAAGCTCCAGCACATCCTCTTTCTTAATATCTACATGCTCAAGCTTTTCAGTCTGCTGCAAGTCATCACTACAATCACCAAGATCCTTTTCCATAGTGAATACTGAAGTAAAGTATACATTAAGTACCTCTGCTCTTTCCTCTGGTTCCATACATACTTTCCCACTGTCACACTTGATAGGTCCTAATCTCTCACATCTTATCCTCTTGCTCTTCACATACTTGTAGAATGCCTTGGGGTTTTCCGTAATCCAGGTGCTACCAGCCAGGTCAGCTGGACCTAGGGCACTTCGCCACGCTGTGCTTTGGGCCAGGTGTTGCTGCGGCCGGCAGCTGTGGCGGGGACGCTGGGAATGGAGCAGCATGGCTTGGGCCTGGTTCTCAGCTCGAAGTGGCAGCGCCAGTGGTTGCTGAGCCTGGGCACGGTGGTGAAGGGCTGTGAGCAGACATCGCTGGCGAAGGCGGGCTGTCTGGGCAGCAAGCTTCGCAGCAGTTCCACCTTGGCTTAAAACGCCGCCTCGCAGTGCTCCATGGGTTGCCTCTCACATGGTGCTCTCCCCTCGTCTTCTCTCCCTCTCTCACTCTCTACCTCCGGTGTTTTTTCCATTTCCTTCCCCCCACCCCACCCCCACCCCCCGTCGCTGCCCCCAGGGCCTTGGAGACCGCGCCAATCCGGAGGATTTTCTCAAATCGGTATTTATTGCCTTTCCAAAAAAGCCAAGGACGATAAACTGTAACAAACACAGGACGATAAGCATAATGTCTCACTGCGTCAAGCTATTGTTGAAAATAGTGTTCAGCAGAATACAATCAGCGATGAAACTGGAGAAACACAGTTTGGTTTTCGTAAAGGCTCAGGAACAAGGGAAGGAATATTTGCAATGAGAAACATCATGGAGAGATGCATTGAGGCACAAAAGACCATCTATTTATGCTTTATTGACTATGAAAAGGCTTTTGATAAATTAAGACATGAGAAAGTAATAGAGGTGCTGAACAAGTACAATCTGGAATGGGAGAATGTGCAGATAATAAGGAACATGTATTGGAATCAGAAAGCGGTGGTCAGGGTAGAAAATGGGTTATCACCTTGGACATGTATTAAACGAGGCCTAAGGCAAGGCTGTGTTGGCTCGCTGGATTTGTTTTTCGGGAATGCAACCATCAGGAGATAGGTATTCCAATCGGAGGCTGGAAGGTGGATAACATCAGGTATGTGGACGACACTGCGTTATTAGCCGACAGCAAAAGCAAACTGCAAATTATGCTGGATAAAGTGAATGAGAAAAGCCTTGACTACGGACTTCAAATCAACCCTAAGAAAACAAAATTGATGGTGGTAAGCAAAGCAAACAGTAAAGACTCATTCATGATAGTATCGTTACAAGTGAATGGACAAGACATTGAAAGGTGCAAAAGTTTGAATATTTTAGCAGTTATCTGACAGATGACAAGCGATGTGAAGTTGAGATTAGAAGAAGAATAGGTATGACTAAGACCCAGTTCATGAAGCTAAAAGATCTACTATGCAATCGGAAGGTAGATATCCAAACTAGAATCCGTTTCCTAGAGAGTTACATATGGTCAGTGCTGAGGTATGGATCAGAAACATGGACCCTGAAGAAGGATGACATGAAACAAATGAATGCTTTTGAAATGTGATGCTATCAACGAATGTTGAAGGTTAGCTGGGTAGAGAAAGTTTCAAATGAGAAGGTTTTGTCCGAAGATGATAGACCACGGACATCGCTGGAGAAGATTATGAAGTTAAAGGTTGCTTATTGTGGACACGTTACGCGGAGAGATAACATCTTGTCGGACTTGCTATTATGAAAAGGTAGAGGGAAAAAAAGGAAGAGGGAGGGAAAGAACAACATGGCTGGATAACATCAAGGATTAGACCAAGCTGGACAAGACGCGGGATGTTGTGGACAAGTGTCGGGACAGAGCCGCGTGGAGGGAAATCGTCCACCAACTGGAAATTCCAGATGCGACCTAACGAGGATGATTTCCAAAAGGCATAAAGTTAAAGATGACACATTTCTCTAATATTTTAAGCAAGATTACTTTTTTATTTCCATCTTTTACAGTTCCAAAATAACAATAAAGGAAAAAGGCCTGAAGCAAAAGTTTAGGCACCCTGCATGGTCAGTACTTAGTAACACCCTCTTTGGCAAGTATCACAGCTTGTACATGCTTTCTGTAGCTAGCTAAGAGTCTTTCAATTCTTGTTTGGGGGATTTTTGCCCATTCTTCCTTGCAAAAGGCTTCTAGTTCTGTGAGATTCTTGGGCTGTCTTGCTCTTTTGAGGCCTATCCACAGATATTTGATGATGTTTAGGTCGGGAGACTGTGAGGGCCATGGCACAACCTTCAGCTTGCGCCTCTTGAAGTAGTCCATTCTGGATTTTGAGGTACATTTAGGATCATTATCCTGTTGTAGAAGCCATCCTCTTTTCATCTTCAGATTCTTTACAGACGGTGTGATGTTTGTTTCCAGAATTTGCTGGCATTTAATTGAGTTCATTCTTCCCTCTCCCCATGCCACTGGCTGCAACACAAGCCCAAAGCATGATCAATCCACCTCCATCCTTAACAGTTGGAGAGGTGTTCTTTTCATGAAATTCTGCGCTCTTTTTTCTCCAAACATACCTTTGATCACTGCGGCCATAAAGTTCTATTTTAACTTCATCAGTCCACAGGACTTGTTTCCAAAATGCATCAGGCTTGTTTAGATGTTCCTTTGCAAACTTCTGAAGCTGAATTTTGTGGTGAGGATGCAGGAAAGATTTTCTTCTGATGACTCTTCCATGAAGGTCATATTTGTGCAAGTGTCCCTGCACTGTAGAAAAGTGCACCACCACTCCAGAGTCTGCTAAATCTTCCTGAAGGTCTTTTGCAGTCAAACGGGGGTTTTGATTTGCCTTTCTAGCAATCCTACAAGCAGTTCTCTCGGAAAGTTTTGACCTCCACCATTCCTGTTAACTGCTATTTCTCAATTACATTACGAACTGAGGAAACGGCTTACCTGAAAACACTTTGCTATCTTCTTGTAGCCTTCTCCTGCTTTGTGGGCATCATTTATTTTAATTTTCAGAGTGCTAGGCAGCTGCTTAGAGGAGTCCATGGCTGCTGATTGTTGGGAGAAGGTTTGAGGAGTCAGGGTATTTATAAAGCTTTGAAACTTGCATCACCTGGCCTTTCCTAATGATGACTGTGAACAAGTCATAGCCCTAACAAGCTAATTAAGGTTTGAGACCTTGGTAAAAGTTATCTGAGAGCTCAAATCTCTTGGGGTGCCCAAACTTTTGCATGGTGCTTCTTTCCTTTTTTTCACTCTAAAATTGTACGAAACAAAATAATACACTAATCTTGCTTAAAATGTTTAAAAGTATGTTTCATCTTCAACTTTATGACTTTTGGAGATCAGTTCATCTTCTACTCACTTAACTATTCACAGTAACAAAAATTTTGACCAGGAGTGCCCAAACTTTTGCATACCACTGTACACTACATCTACGGCTCTACCTTCATCAATGTGTTTAGTTACATCCTCAAAAAATTCAATCAGGCTCATAAGGTACGACCTGCCTTTGACAAAGCCATGCTGACAATTCCTAATCGTACTATGCCTCTCCAAATGTTCATAAATCCTGCCTCTCAGGATCTTCTCCATCAACTTACCAACCACTGAAGTAAGACTCACTGGTCTATAATTTCGTGGCCCTGCTCCCTTTTTTGTATAAGGGAACAACATCCGCAACCCTCCAATCCTCCGGAACCTCCTGCCTTGATGCTTCAATCTCCCTCAACACTTTAATCGGTACACAATGGAAGGTTTAATCAGCGAAGTGGAGTCAATCATTGGTTTGTGCCCCGTCCCACAGCATGCACACTATGCTGCCTCTGTCTCCTGGAATCCTCTCAGAAAATACAAAATGCTGAAACTTCCATCTTCCATCTTCAAGCTTCCATATTCACCTTGATGTTTAAATCTTGTTCGTCGCTTTAAGCAGCGAAATGGAGCCAAGCATCAGCTTGCAGCCTACCTGCCACAAGGTTCCCGCCCACTGCCTCTGCCTCCTGAAATCCTCTCAGACACTACAGAGTGCTGGAACGCCCAAACGATCTCCAAACTGCAAATCACAGGCTCCAACAGTTCCAGAATCATATTCAAGAAAAAAAATGTAAAAGACAAAAACGAAGTGAAATATACGGTTTCATGATCTATTCAGGAGATGTTGACTGAAGTAGTGTTGTACTGAGGCACAACAGATAAGTGGAAAGTCTTAGTACATATTTAAAAGGTGTTACAACCTTCCTCCTTATTTTCACAATTTTTCAAAAAATCATCTTGATCTTCCTTCAAAACACTATCCAATGGAAGTTTAAGAGTGAAGGAAACCTCATTTAGACTTTACTTTGCTATTCTGGAAAACTCAGATCTGCATTAAAATTAACATCATACTCAAATTAAATTTATAATACCCAGAAGAATACCTAAGCAATCTAGTGCTTTAAAAAAACACGTCAGTTTACAATCTAATGAGAAAAAAACTGTTATTTGCAATCCAAAGATAATTCTGATTGTAATTCTAAAATATTTTGATAGTAATCCAATATTTCAATACAATCCAATGATATTTTGATCACAGACCAAATGATAGAAGTACACAAAATCTAAGGATTAAACAGGATTAAATTAAGACAATGGCCAAAGTTGTGAAACCTACTACAGAAAATGGGGGAATTGAACCTCCAGTTGTTATGTGTGAACAACTGACAAGAGGGTTTGAGTTCTTACCTAAATAAAATATTACAATTTTATAAGACTAATAATTAAATCCAGACGAAATGTACCATCAATGTTGAGTCTAATGAAATGTGGCTCTTACACGATATTGTAAAGGTATGAGATAATATCCAGAGAATAAGTTCACTTGGACTCTTTTAGTTTCATGTTTTCCTATTCTGTGTTTTTCCCTGTTCTATCTTGTTGCTGTTTGCGCAATTAGTTGGTTCTTTTGCGCTGTGGGGGTTTGGAATTTGGAGTTTGATGTTCTTGTTACCATTTGTACGATTTGTTTTCGCACATGGGGGAGGTTGATATTTTCTTTGAACAACTCCATGGTTTTGTTTTGTGGTTGTCTGGAGAAGATGAATCTCAGAGTTGTATACTACATACATACTTCAATAATAAATGTACCTTGAAACTTGAATGTCCTTTGAGAAAGGAAAAGACTGGCTGGACATTAGCAGTTTTATCACAGTTAAAGAAATGCGAGTGCACTGAGTTAGAAAAATCAGACCTGTCAGTTTAAGCCAACATGTGGTCAGTTGGAAGAATAATTCATGAGTTGGTGGGACGACTGAAAAAGTTAAGTGAACAATTGGAAAAGGAAAGAGAAAACTGTGATAAGCTGCAAAGCAGAAAACCATAGACAATAACAGGCCTAAGGAGCAATTTTTTGCAAAACTGACTGAGTGAAAAAACACTGAAATTACACTGTAAGTGTAATTGAATCGAAGTAACATTGTACAGAACTTTGAAGTAAACTGAAGCAGTATCAGAAAGCCCAGCAGGGAACTCAGGTGGGTGGTTTTGCCAGTGACACTCCTCCTTGGGAAAAACTCCCTCCATCTGAACTGGGATATTCGTAATGTGGACTCTACTGCGCCTCTAGCAACTCAAATGAAGATGACAATGATGAAAGAATGGGAATGGTAGCCATGTCACGGCTTGCCTCAATAAAGACCAAGGAAACAAAGATGTATAGGACTGAAGATGGAACCTATGAAAGTAGACAAACTGTCACGCATCAACCACCTGAACTGGCAAAGACTGAGAAATGAACCAAAGAAACTTCACATCCTAGAAAAAGCTTAAAGACTTGTATGGAGCTTCAACATATTAAGAACATACAAAAACTGCACCAATATGATGGCATCCAAAATTTGGTTAATATGTTACCTTCTCAGCGAATCAGATGGTTGACTCATAGAGTTGACGACAACATGAGAGAGGATAAGCAAAATATACAAGGTGGTAGGGAGGCTATTAAAAGAAGGTTGGAAGAACAGACCCAATACAGACTGATTAGAGGAAAGAAGTTCATTGCAAGCAAAACATTCCTTATGTTTTTGAAGAAGAAGATTGCTGCAGGATAGCTTGGATAAGTTACTCAGGAGTTCCAAGAATAAATGAAGACAAAATAGAGGATTCTACATTTGGACCCTTGAAGTCAACTTTTATGGATGGCTTGAAACCAGATATTGCCAAAATGATAAAGCTGGCAAAAGTGAATTGAAGTGAAGTGAAGTTCCATATATTGAGCTAATACAAGTCACCAAATAAGTGGAATGAGATAGTGAAATCTGATAAAGATCATAATGGGTGGGTCCATTATCTGTTGATCAACAGCCACTGATGAAAGGTCAATAGCCATAGTTACTGCAGGTGAGTCAACAGCCAACACTAGAAGGACGAGAACAGCAGATACCTGGGAACACTCACTATCCTGACTTGGAAACATATCGCCATTGTCGCTGTGTCAAAATCATGGAATTTCCACCCTAACAGCACTGTGGGTGTACTTACACCTCACGGACTGCATCAGTTCAAGAAGGCAGCTCAACAGCACCTTCTCAAGGAGAACTAGGGATGGGCAATAAATGCCGGCTTAGCTGGCGATACCCACACTGCGTAAATGAATAAATAAAATAAAATCTACATCCCTATCAAAATATCTTTAAATGTTATTTTTGCACCTGGCTTAACCACTTCCTTTGGCAGATGATTTATATACTTACCGCTCTGTGTGTGAAGAAATTGCCCCTCAGGTCCCCTTTAAGTCTTTCTCCTCTCACCATAAACCTCTGCCCTCTAGATTCTGCTTCCCTTTCATTGGGAAAAGAGACGGTGTACATTCACCCCACCTATACCCCTCATGATTTTATAAACTCTGAAGAATAAACTGCTAGCCTACCTAACCTCCTCTTATAACTCAGGCTCGAGTCCTGGCACGCTTTCCAGCTTAACCACATCTTTCCTATAACTGGGTAACCAACACACCAGTTTTAGACAATAGACAATAGGTGCAGGAGTAGGCCATTTGGCCCTTTGAGCCAGCACCGCCATTCACTGTGATCATGGCTGATCATCCACTATCAGTATCCAGTTCCTGCCTTATCCCCATAACCTTTGATTCTGCTATCTTTAAGAGCTCTATCCATCTCTTTTTTGAAAGCATCCAGAGACTTGGCCTCCACAGCCTTCTGGGGCAGAGCATTCCATATATCCACCACTCTCTGGTGAAAAAGTTTTTCCTCAACCCCGTTCTAAATGGCCTACCCCTAATTCTTAAACTGTGGCCTCTGGTTCTGGACTCACCCATCAGCGGGAACATGCTTCCTGCCTCCATCGTGTCCAATCCCTTAATAATCTTATATGTTTCAATAAGATCCCCTCTCAGCCTTCTAAATTCCAGAGTATACAAGCCCAGTCGCTCCAATCTTTCGACATATGACAGTCCCGCCATCCCGGGAATTAACCTTGTGAACCTACGCTGCACTCCCTCAATAGCAAGAATGTCCTTCCTCAAATTTGGAGACCAAAACTGCACACAGTACTCCAGGTGTGGTCTCACCAGGGCCCTGTACAGCTGCAGAAGGACCTCTTTGCTCTTATACTCAATTCCCCTTGTTATGAAGGCCAGCATGCCATTAGCTTTCTTCACTGCCTGCTGTACTTGCATGCTTGCTTTCAGTGACTGATGTACAAGAACACCACGATCTCATTGTGCTTCCCCTTTTCCTAACTTGACTCCATTTAGATAATAATCTGCCTTCCCGTTCTTACCACCAAAGTGGATAACCTCACATTTATCCACATTAAACTGCATCTGCCATGCATCTGCCCACTCACTCAGCCTGTCCAAGTCACCCTGCGTTCTCATAACATCCTCCTCACATTTCACACTGCCACCCAGCTTCGTGTCATCGGCAAATTTGCTGATGTTATTTTTAACTCCCTCATCTAAATCATTAATATATATTGTAAACAGCTGCGGTCCCAGCACTGAACCCTGCGGTACCCCACTGGTCAACGCCTGCCATTCCGAAAGGGACCCGTTAATCGCTACTCTTTGTTTTCTGTCAGCCAGCCAATTTTCAATCCATGCTCCTCCCTCATAGCACCATAGTTCCCTTTGTTCAACTGTAATACTGATACTTCCAAGTTTCCCTTCTCCCTCTCAAATTGTAGATTAAAACTTACCATATTATGGTCACTACCTCCTAATGGCTCCTTTACCTCGAAGTCCCTGATCAAATCCGGTTCATTGCACAACACTAAATCTAGAATTGCGTTCTGTCTGGTAGGCTCCAGTACAAGCTGTTCTAAGAATCTATCTCGGAGGGACTCCACAAACTCCCTTCCTTGGGGTCCAGTACCAACCTGATTCTTCCAGTCTACCTGCATGTTGAAGTCCCCCATAACAACTGTAGCATTACCTTTGCGACATGCCAATTTTAACTCTTGATTCAACTTACACCCTACATCCAGACTACTGTTTGGGGGCCTGTAGATAACTCCCATTTCTACCCTTAGAGTTTCTCAGTTCTATCCATACTGACTCTACGTCTCCTGATTCTATGTCCCCCCTTGCAAGGGACTGAATATCATTCCTCACCAACAGAGCCACCCCACCCCCTCTGCCCATCAGTCTGTCCTTTCGCTAGGACATATACCCTTGAATATTCATTTCCCAGGCCCTGTCCACTTGAAGCCATGTCTCTGTTATTCCCACATCATCATACTTACCAATTTCCAACTGTGCCTCAAGCACATCCACTTTATTTCTTATACTCTGTGCATTCATATACAATTGTTTTGTGTACAGTTGCAACATAATATCTGAACTCGTATACTTAATGCCCCAAATGGAGAAAGCCAGCTTGCCAAATGCACTCTTCACTATCCTGTCTAGCTGTGACACCACTTTCAGAGAACTCTGAACTTGCACTCCTTTTTCTTGTTCTTCAACACTCCCCATGGACCTGTCGTTCACTGTGAAAGTCCTACCTAGTGTGACTTCCCAAAATACAACAAGTCACACTCATCTAAGTGAACAGCATTTGCAATTTCTCAGCTCACTTACCTAGCTGATTATTCTTGATAATTTTCTTTATTGTCTACTATACCACTTGTTCTTTGACAGATAAAACAAATCATTTACTCCCTCTGCCATTTCCTGATTCCCATTGTAAGTTCTTCTATCTCTGTCCATCATGCTAACCTTTATGCTTCTTGTCAGACATTCATACGTTGTAAAAAAAACACTACTACTTCTACTTAGAATGATGCTTAGTGAGGCACAGAGAGATCTGTATTTACCTTTATTGTTCAAACTAACAAGTACCTGAATTCATACACTAAATACCTTGTGTGCACACCCACTAAGTATCCCTGACTCTCCTGAACAGTCAAAGAATAGCAAAGGTATTACCCGGGCAAAGGAGTTTACGCTGGCCAGGCATTCCTCGTTGTCCCGGTTCACTTGCCACGTGTTTCACACAGGGCTGCTTACGCTTGTATCTGCGATGGTTATTCTTCGGTGTTACCGCTACCAGCACACAGAAAGCATCCACTTTTATATCCATTCCTTATCAATTTAAATATCACATTCCAGTGTCATTGGTCACAGGCCACGTGCCTGTCCTTTAACACCTTGTTATTGGCTCTGCTCCAAGCCAGTATCAACTTATTGCCCGCTTCCCATCAAGTGACAGTCGATAATTTATTGCTTCAGGCAGGCATCAACCCCAATGTTCACAAACCTCTATGTTATAGCCAACCAAAGAACATCTCACGATAACTTCTTATTTGGAAATGATCTCCAGTCCAGCAGATTACCTGAAGAATCATTGTGTCTTCTTTAAAACACTGATCAAGCCCAGCATGTCAAGCTCACAAATTGGAGAATAGAGTGTCTTCACAAAATGGCAGCCTCCATCCCTAAGCATGAGGCAAGAACAAAGACTGCTTCCACTGTCCTTGATTCAGTTGAATTCAATGATTTGTAGATTGTCATTCTTACTGGCCAACACGTATCTTTATCATGCTTGTTTTGATCAATTTCTTAGTCCTCTTTTGTTGAGTTCTTATCTATCTCCAAGTTCAGCCTGGCTCAATTCAAGTCCGTCTGTGCAGCTCAGTGGGGGTTTGGGGCGACACTATAGGGAGGCATGATATATGGAAGTGCCCCATTCCCACCTAACAGATGATGCCTGAAGTCCCGCATCAGCCGACAAATTCATCTCCATCCAGTCTCCCAAATGCTCTTCCATGTCTATGGAGTGTCCGCAAGTTAGGCACTTGTAATTTGTATTGTTTTTGGATCAAAAACAGAAAATACTAGAAATTCTCAGGTGAGTCCAGTAATATTACATTTCATCAGAACCTGTCCCTGTCGACAATCAATAGACTAAATGAGATCTTCCACAACAGTGGTGTTGCATTTGGTTCCAAGAGGAGTTCCAACCACATATCTGCTCAGCACCATATATGTCTATTTGGATCACTATAGCAGAGTCAAGCCAAACACAGGCAAATCTAATCAATGGTCATCAAAGTATGGCATTAACTCTGCTTTATTCTCCACAGAAAAAGGTAAATGGATACATTCTGAGAAAGCGCTGGAGTTCACAGACATCATCCGCAGCTGTGTAGAGAACTATGACCGAAAGAGGAGAACCCAAGTGTTTCCAAACTGGAAACTCTACGACGAACCAATAGTTTCACTCACTCCAGGTCTGTGGCATTCAAATTGGGTGACCCTGACATATACAAGAAATTGAGGTATGGCCTTTGAATAACTGTCAGGAATGTCAAACAATATCAGTCTAAAATCGAATAGCAGAGCAGCCATCCATTGCAGCAAGGCTTATAATGGGGTACAAAACAAAATTGGGTAGCATCACCAACAAGCACACATCCTTTATTGATGAGTTCAATACATTCTATGCACATTTTGAACTGAAGGTGAGTAACATGTCATTGGCCAGCCCAACAGCTTCCACGGCATCTGTTCCCACAGACACTGCTGAAAATATCAGAACAATTTTTCAGAGAGTGACGCTTCAAGAAAGCATCTGACCTGGATGCAGTCCCACATGTCCTTGAATCCTGTGCAAACCACCCAAGGGAGGTATTTGCAGATGTTTTTAACCTCTTCCTACTTCAATCTGAGGTTCCCTTCTCCTTTAAAAAAATGACTATCATACCAATGCCAGAATAAAATAAGATAATCTGTCACAATGACTAGTGCTTTGAGAGGGTGATCATGAACTCATCAGCTTCACACTTTACAGCTACTGTAATTCACACAACACCAAAACAGGTTTACAATGGATACTATATCCACCGCTCTACATTCATCTTTGGAGCATCTGGAAAACAAGGACACCCAAGTCAAACTACCACACAAGATGCTTCAGGAACTCAACAGGTCAAGCAACAACTATGGAAATGAATAAACAGTCGATGTTTTTGGCTGAAGCCCTTCTTCAGAACTAGAAAGGAAGGGGGAAGACGTCAGAATAAAAAGGTAGGGGAGGAAAAGGAAGATAGCTAGAAGGTGATAGGTGAAGCCAGGTTGATGGGAAAGGTAGAGAGAAAGGAATCTGATAGGAGAGGGAAGTGGACCATGGGGAGAAAGGGAAGAAGGAGAGGCATCATGGGGAGGTGATAAGCAGGTGAAAAGAGATAAAAGGACAGAGTGGGGAATGGAAGAAGAGGGAAATGGGAGGAAAATAACTTTTTTACCAGAAGGAAAAAAGCGATATTCATGCCATCAGGTTGGAGGCTACCCAGACAGAACATTAAGTGTTGTTCCTCCACCCTGAGAGTTGTCTCATTGTGGCACAAGACGATGCCGTGGACCAACATGTTGTAATGAAAATGGGAATAGGAATTAAAATGGTTAGCCATTAGGAAATTCCACTTTTGGCAGATGGAGCAGATGTGCTCTACAAAGCAGTCTTCCAATTTATGAAAGATCTCACCAATGTACAAAAAGCTACATTGGGAGCACTGTTACAACAGATGACTCCAACAGATTTGCAGGCGAAGTGTTGCCTCACCTAGAAGGACTGTTTGGGGCCCTGCAAAGATGTGAGGGAGGAGGTGAATGGGCAGGTATAGCACTTTGGCTGGGTGCAGGGTTAAGTGCCAGGAGGGAGATTAGTGGGAAGGACAAGGGAGTCACAAAATGAATGATTGCTGCAGAAAACTGAGAGTGGTGGGGAGGGGGAAGATAAAAATGTGTTTGGTAGTAGGATCCCTTTGGAGGTGAGGCGGAGTTACAATGGTGCTCGATAGTGACTCCTTTGAGTTCATCTATGAAAGCAGCTTAAATTCTACCTTTGATGTCTCTCTTTTCCCTTTTCAGGATAAATGGGGTTCTGTTGAAGACCCTGACCTGGAGTTGCACTCAGACTTTGGTTTTTTGTGGTGGTGGGATCTGCTCCTGGCAGCTAACGAACAGCTACTTTTTGAAATGCCGAGGACGCCGCCTGTATGACAAATGCGCCTTCAGGGTTTCAAGGTTTTGCTGCCCTGTGGATGGACTGATTCAAATCAATCTCCCTCTCAGAACTAGGGTGGGGGGGGGGAGGAACACCGCAACAGCCTTTTAACATTGTAAATCATCAAATTGTTTTGTTATGTATCCCCTCTCACTGTGAAAGGGGACACTTTTTTTTCTCTTTATTAAGGGGAGAGGGAGCCTGTGGTATGTCAAATTGTCCGGTGAAAATTAGTTTTTGTTGTACTGCAGATCATGGTCTTTATTGGGGGCATTGCCATTGCATGCTTGGTGAGTGGACTGTGCTGATGCTTTTCTGCAGAAGTGGGTGGGGTGGGTGAGGATTGTTGCTTTGCTGCTGCTTGGGTGTGGGAGGAGGAAGTGGGGGGGCTTTGGGGTTCTAACATTTTAACTGTCACTCATTCTTTGGGGCACCCTTCTGTTTTCATAGACATCTGTGAAGGACAAGAGTTTCAGGATGTATATTACATACATTACCCTGATAATTAAATGGAACTATTGAGATGGCAGATGTTGCAGACAATGATGAGTTGGATGTGGAGACTTGTGGGGTGGTAGGTGAGGACAATAGGAACTCTATACTGTTAAGGCAGCGGGAAGATGGGATGAGCACTCATGTCTAGGAAATGAAAGAGATGCAGGTGAGGGCAGCATCAATGGTGGGAAGAGGTATAGTCAAGATAAGTCAAACTACTAATTGTTGACAAGAGATCAACAGCGGATGCAATCTCAGTGGCTCTCCTCTCAGCCTTGAATCACCTGGACAATAGTAATACCTACGTCAGGCTGCTGTTTATTGATTACAACTCAGCATTCAACACCATCATATTCTCAGTACTAACCAACATGCTTACAAGCAACACACACAAAATGCTGGTGGAACACAGCAGGCCAGGCAGCATCCATAGGAAGAAGCACAGTCGACGTTTCAGGCCAAGACCCTTCGTCAGGACATGCTTACAAACTAGGGACTCTGTTCCTCTCTCTGCATCTGGATTCTTGACTTTCTCATCAGGAGATGACAGTCAGTGCAGATTGAAAATAACATTTCCTCTTTGCTGAGGGTCAACACTAGCACACTTCAAGAATGCATGCTTAGTCCACTTCTTTGCTCTGTCTACATCCATGACTGTGTGGCTAGGCACAACTTAAACACAGTTTATATGGCAGAGATTGATAGGTTCTTGATTGGACATGGCATCAAAGGTTACGGGGAGACGGCCAGGAAATGGGGTTGAGGAGGGAAAAAAAAGGATCAACCATGATTGAAGGTGTGAGCAGACTCGATGGGCCAAATGGCCTAATTCTACTCCTATGTCTTATGGTCTTATAAATTTGCCAATGACCCAACTGTTGTGGGCAGAATCTAAAATGGTGACAAGGAGACGTCCAAGAATGAGCTGGTTGAGTGATGTTACAACCTTGCATTCAATGTAAGTAAGACTAAAGAACTGACTGTGGACTTTAGGACAGGGAAATCAAGGAAACACGCATTGAGTCCTCAAAGGATCATCAGTGGAAAGGATAAAGTTTCAAGTTCCTAGGTTACAACACTCGGAAGATCTATCCTGGGTCCAGCATATTGATGCAATCATGAAGAAGGCATGTTTGGAGCCATATTTCATTACATGTTTAAGGAGATTTGGCATATCACCAAAAAAGCTAACAAATTTCTACAGAGGTACCATGAAGAGCATTCTAACTGATTTCATCACCTTCTGGTATGGTGGGCCACTGCGCAGGATCAGAAAAAGCTGCAGATTGTTGCAAGCTCAGTCAGCTCCATCATGGGCACTAGCCTTCAACAGTATCAAGAACATCCTCAAAAGGCAATGCCTCAAAAAGGCGACATCCATCATTAAAGACTCTATCGCCCAGGATATACTCTCTTCTCCCACTCGGCACTTATCCCTGAAAGTGTAAGTGCTACACCTGTCCATACACCACCTCTTTTGCCACCATTCAGGGCCCCAAACAGTCCTTCCAGGTGAGGTAACACTTCACTTGTGAATCTGTTGGGGTCATCTATTGCATCCAATGCTCCTGGTACGGCCTCCTCTACATCGGTGAAACCCGACGCAGATTGGAGGACCACTTCATCCAGCACCTCCGCTCTGTCCACCACAACATACAGAATCTTCCGGTTGCCACCCACTTCAACTCCGCTTCACATTCCCATTTGGCTATGTCCATACATGGCCTCCTCTACTACCACGATGAGGCTAAACTCAGGTTGGAGGAGCAACACCTCATATACCGTCTAGGTAGTCTCCAGCCCCTTGGTATGAACATTGAATTCTCCAACTTCCGATAATTCCCTCCCCTCCCCCATCCCAGTTTCACTCTGCCCCCTCCCCCAGCTGCCTACTACCTCCCTCATGGTTCCGCCTCTTTCTACTACCCATTGTGCTTTCCCCTATTCCTTCTTCACCTTTCCTGCCTATCCCCTCCCTGCTTCCCCTCCCCCACCCCTTTATCTTTCCCCTTACTGGTTTTTCACCTGGAACCTACCAGCCTTCTCCTTCCCACCCTCCCCCCACCTTCCTTATAGGGCCTCTGCCCCCTCCCTCTTCAATCCTGACGAAGGGTTCTGGCCTGATACGTTGACTGATCGTTTCCACGGATGCTGCCCGACCTGCTGAGTTCCTCCAGCATGTTGTGAGTATGCTCTCTTCTTATTCCTACCATCAGAGAGGAAGTGTCAGAGGCTGAAGCCATACACTCAAAATGTTAGAAACAGCTTCTTCCCCTCTGCCATCAGGTTTCTGAATGGTAAAGAACCAACCTATTAACACCACCTCTCTATTTCAAAACCACATAAGATTAAAAGGATTGTTGACTCTGCCAGTGGGTTAGAAGATGTATGATGTGGAATTGCTGAGTATTGAGAAGTATGCACTTCTAAAAAGACCGCAAACAATAATTCAAATGATTCAATCCAAAAAAGATACACTCACGTTGTTGTTTACTGGAATTTATTGAGTTGCGGAAGAAACCAAGTCTGCCTACATTTACATTAAATTGCATGCATAGGAACAACTCTGATCAGAAGTTAATTTTCCAGATAAGTGAATAGCAACCATGATTTGAAAAGATGAGTTTTGTTCTATTATGGATATTCAGGGATATCAAACATAATCTGTAGAACTGCTCTCCAATTAAATGCAGCATTGTATCCAATGAAGATTGTTGAAATCTTTAACCACATATTTAGATCTGGAACCCTTTCTCTGGATCATCTGTAGAAGAATTAAAACTGAGTTTTGCATCTTGCACTTTTGCTGTTACCACATAAGTGTTATCCTCTTCTTCTGCTGTCAACTGATCAAGAATATCGTATGCCAGTTTATATATCTCCTCATTTTCATGAAGTTGTAGTTGTTCAATTATTTGCAAACCTCCACACTCTTCAATCTGATTGACTATCAGTTCTGTCTTATCATTTGCTGTATTGATTATATTACTTAGCCCATCCAGCACTACTATAATTATCTGCGGGTCCATCAGTGTAAGCAGCTTGCAAAATGGAATGATTACATTCTGTTCAACTAGATAATCAATCTGTTCTTTTCTGCCACTGTTAGCTAGATTGGCTATGACCCAAGCAGTTTCTTTTTGAGTTGCAAAGTCCCCATTTTCCATTAGTTTTACAACTGGAGGAACAAGGTTAGCACTGATTACTGCCTGTTCTTGCTGCTGGTTCCCAGCAGTGACATTGGAGAGAAACCATACTGCATCTTTACAGAGTTTTGCATTAGAATGAGTTAATAGTGCTGGGAAATAAGAAAGTGCTCCACAGTTCAAGACTATTTGTGCTTGTTCATCAGTGCCAGTTACTATATTTCCTACAGCTCGCAATGAAACAGTTTGGATATTAACTTCCTGATGGCCAAAAAGAGGCACCAAATGAGGAACTATTCCTGAGTCTATAACCATCTGAATCTGGTCATCTTCAGCATCCGTTATGAAGGACAAAGCTAAGATAGTATCTATTACAGTATGAACATCAGTGTGGTGAATAAGGACACACAAAGCTGGAAGAATCTCTTGAACAACTTCCTTTGGTAGTGGAGGATCTTTCTGACGGCAGATATTGACAATGACCCATGTGATCGTGTGAAGGAGAGTAAGGGGTATCGAATAATTGACAAAAGATGTAATGGGTTTTATCACTCCTAAACCAATGACATAATCTCTATATTTGGACCCATCAGCTATGATATTACCTAAAGCCAAAAGTGCTTGCTCACATACATCCTGATGTGGAGAGCTTATCAGATTTAACAAGAGTGGCACAGCATTTGCTTTAATCACAGCTTCTGTATGTTCTGATGAACCATAAACAACATTTGCCAAAGCCCATACTGCTTCAAACTGCAACGGATGATTTTGGTCCTGTTCCATACAGTGCATAAGAATCGGAAAAATGCCAGAGGTGATTAAATCACCTACCGGAGGAGCATATTCACTGGAGATCAGCTCTCTAGCAGCTTGCACTCCGCTGAGCTGTATTTCCTGGTTATCACTAGTTGCATTTTTTATTATTTCATCTAACGATACATTTTGAACTTTGGCATCACCATCCAGATCAGATTCTTCATTGCTTACTAGAACATTTCTCCGCTTTAAGTAGTGTTCATCTCTTTTGATTTTTCTTAGTTCAACAACAATCTCATTTTGTTGCCGTCTCACTGTCTCAAGACCCCGTCCCTTTTTCTTGAAATTCTTAATCCTTTGATTGTCTAATTTGTTGTTTTCTGCCATATCCATTTGCTTCTTGGAAAAAGGATCAACTTAGAAGAAATGTTGATGGTTCAATAACTGCAGGTCTTTCATTCAGTATTTCTTCAGCTTCATACACAGGAACAGACCGCTCACCATAACTTTTCAATGAGGTAGATATCTGACTAACAAACTGTCTAAGAGAGTAGACAGTTTCAAAAACAGTGTTAATATACCATACAGCCTCTTACATGCTGGCCTCAGTCATTGATAATATGTCATCAAACCAGTATTATGACATGTTCAAACCAACCTCTCAGCCAATCAATCGTCAACATTCAAATGAGGTCTCAACTGATAAGTTTAGTCAGTGCTTCATCTTTATGACTAATTATTTCAAAATTCTGCATACAAAAGTTGCAACCTTGTTTATATTACAAAACCAAACTGACAGTTAAGTCAGAATTCTAGGTTTTATATTGCTAACCTAACTTAAACAAGATGGGATAACAGTGGAGAAAGGGGACATTTGGGCAAAGAGGTCCAAAGAGGTCTATATTGCTGTCCTAATTACAATTCATGAGCTCCTGACTGTATAGCCATAGTGCCAATTCCTGATTCTTACCCCTCACCATATCAAATACTAGCAAAGGGAGTGAAGAACTGAATTATGACTTCTTCTGTGGAGGCCAAAAGATCTTAAGAGATAGGAGCAGGATTAGGCTATTTGGCCCATTGAGTCTGCTCCACCATTTCATCATGGCTGATCCATTTTCCTTCTCAACCCCATTCTCCTTCCTTCTCCCTGTAACCTTTCACACTCTGACTATCAAGAACCCAATCAGCCTTCGCCTTAAATACATCCAATGATCTGGCCTCCACAGCTGCCTGTGGCAACGAATTTCACAGATTCACCACTCTCCTTATAAAGAAATTCCTCATCATCTCCATTTTAAATGGACATCCATCTATTCTGAGGCTGTGTACTCTGGTACCAAACTCCTCCACTATAGGAAACATCCTCTCCACATCTACTCTCCCTAGGTCTTTCAACATTCATTTAATATTAATGAAATTCCCCCCACCTTCTAAATTACAGCGAGTATGGGCCCAGAGCCATCAAACGCTCCTCATACAATAACCCTTTCATTCCCAGAGTAATTCTTGTGAACCTTTTCTGAACCCTCTTCATAGATAAGTGGCCTAAAACTGCTCACAATACTCCAAGTGAGTCAAATGGAAGCAGCTAAACCTCTAAAAAGCATAATGTGAAAAGAAGCCAACTTTACATGAACAACAGATCATTCTCTGAAGAGAAAGGGGTAAAAATGACCATCCCAGAACTGTTTATTTTAAACTTATGTCACAAATGCATCTTCCTATTTATTAATTTACAGATGGTAATTTCACTTTATGTATTATGCGTGTGAGTTATTGTCATGCACCTTGCTCTAGAGGAAAGTTGTTTCAACATGTGCTCAGCTGAATGACAATGAAACTTGAACCTGATGAATTGAACAGCAAGCTATGACAGTGAGTTAAATGTACAGTCAAGGAGAGTCACAAGGTTTAACTGAATGTTAAGTGATTTGAGTATTGTTAAAGAGCAAGTTGTACTAAACATTAGATTGAGTGTCTTCTCAGTTGATGCCATCTAGAGGCAGAGTCAATACCATCCATACTTATTCAAGTTCACTTCTGTCCCCAGAAATGCAACATGAAGTCTGCCAGCTGACTCACATTGGTAGTAGGAACATCCATGCATGTGACATATGAAATGGGAGGGTTAAGCAGAGGACTATTCACCTTTATAATTCAGCCTCCAATACTTACTTGCCTTCAGTGCAATTTACCTGCATTACTTACTTGTGTATATGACAGTAAACTCTACTTTGAGAGTAATGGATAAACCAAAGAGGCACTTGATGATTTAAGTGCAGAGCTCTGATCATATTTCCTCACTACAGGAAGGATATGGTAGTAATAGAAAGTGTGCAAAAGAGATTCACCAGTAATGGAAGGCTTTACTTATAAGGAGACATTGGTCAGACTGGGTATATTCTCAAGAACAAAGTTCAGGTCCTCTCCCAAACTGATGCTTAGACCCAGAAACCCAATGGAGCAAAGAAGTGGCAGCAAGTCGGGTGGAGAGGCGGCAATGAGGAGAGCAGCAAAAATAATGGTAATTGTCTCTTTAAGTATGAATAAAATGTACCAGATGTGTAACCTGGTTCTTATTTGAGTTAATCACAATTCTGACTATTCTTGTCTTTAATTATTCCTCAGTCCCTTTTATCATCCAGGGAATTCTGGCATTGGTTCTCTCCCCATTCTTCCTTTAAGATAATGTACTTAGCCTCTGAAGAAATCTGATCTAATGACTTAGCCACTTAAACCTGTACTTGGCCTCTGAAGAAATGTGATCTAAGTGACTTTAACTATGGAATGTTTGTCTTTGCCAGACAGGGTGGTTTGAATATCTGAGAACCTATTGATCTCCTGAGATTTTTTTTACACACAGCAGTCTCTCGACTTAATAGACAAAGGTGCAATAAACAAAAAAAAACATAGCAAGAGGGAGTTCTGTGGGGAAAAATGCCTTGCTAATGAGAGCAACACACATAAAAGTTGCTGGTGAACGCAGCAGGCCAGGCAGCATCTCTAGGAAGAGGTGCAGTCGACGTTTCAGGCCGAGACTCTTCGTCAGGACTGTAACCATAAAACCATAAAAAGTAAATCATAAAAACCATAAAATAACACTCAGAACTAAAGTTCATTAAAGTGAGTCCACAGCCACGAAGCCAGTTCATCACTGCAGCCGGCCCAGAGCCCACTAGTTGCAGATCAGTGCGGCAGTTCATCGCAGAGATGAGTAAGCCTCACAGAGCAGCAAGCTCAACACCAGCCCTTTTCTTGCCTCTGACTCTGGTACCCTGACCTTTTCAATGTGGCCCCGTGCTTAAATCGACCAAACATTGGGCCATTCCTTGCCTTTGGACCAGGCCCTGCACTTCAATACGGCCCCAACTCTGCTCCAGCAATAGCCAAACATTGGCTCATACCTCGCTCCAAGCCCCAGGCCCTGCCGTCTGAATGCTGCTCATACCTGACCTTTTTAATCTGGCCCGGTGCTTAAATTGGCCAACCATTAGCTTGCTACTCCTTCTCAGGCCCAGGCACTACTGCTTCAATTCAGCTCCAATTCCACTTCAGCAATGGCCAAACATTCAGCTAGCTACACGTTCTTGGGCCCAGGCCCTGCTACCTTCAACGGGCCCATACCCGCTACACCACTGAGTATCTAGGTATATTGCAACCTTTAAGATTCAGTATTGATCTCCAACTTTAGGTAATTTGCTTTGTCTGTATCAAACCTGCAAGACATTCATCTGTGATATTAGCTCAGATTTCTCCCTTTAATCTGCTGTGCATCTGTCACAGCCCTGGCATTAATAAACATAGAACATTTAATTAAACATAATTACCCTCCAAATTTTTCAATAAACCATTTGACTAGCTCTTATCCTATTATAGATATTCCCTTTGTCCTATACAGCTCTCATATCACTTGCTCTTATTATCTTTAATGACCTCTAATTACTTTTTTTATTTCAGTTTCTCAGTTCTAACAAAAGGTTCAAAGCTCAAAGTAAATTTATTACCAAAGTACATATATGTCACCATATACAACCCTGAGATTCATTTTCTTGTGGGCAATCAAGGTAAATACAAGAAACACAATAGAATAAAACAAGAGGAATAGAATAGAACAGAAGGTCTCCAACCTGAAATGCTGTTTCTCCTTCCTCAGGTACTGCTTGACCTGTGGAGTGTTTCTGGTTTATATTGCCATATATCCCTGCTCCTTTACTACTTGGTGACCTACAGAACCCCAAGATAGATTTTCTAATCGGCTCATAACAAATAGCACCTGCTTTCCCGAAGGGGTCTGTACTGTACTAAAATGTTTTAATGTTCAGTATTACAGCTTTCTTTTCTCTTTTAAACCAACCAAATAGATTCTGGTGATTCAAGGGCAAACTGTATCACCATCACCAACTGTCTTCTTTGAAATGTACCATCAACCTGCCCCTTTTTTCCCCTTCCTCATCTTGTCTGAACATCTTGCATTATGAACAATTACCTGCACAGTAGTTATAACCATTAAATCATATTCCCATATGATCTTTTGTTTCAACCTATTTACTACAATATGTGTTTCCTCATTTCTATGACAATATTCTTTTGCCCATCCCTTAGCCAATTTAACTAGAGCTTGGTGGCAGCATACATTAACCTGGATTGATTTCAGTACTATACCAAGAAATAAATCATCCCATAATCAAATGCATTTCTGAAGAAATCTCCATCCAGTGAGTGATATCCAATTATCCATTTTAACTTTTTAATTTTATTTTTATTTAGCGACAGCACAGAGTAGGCTCTTCTGGCCCTTTGAGCCACACTGCCCCATCAACCCCCGACAAACCCGATTAGCTCTAATCTTATCACAGGACAATTTACAATGACTAATTAACCTACTAACTGATATGTCTTTAGACTGTGGGAGGAAACCAGAGCACCCAGTGAAAGCACATGCATTCCACGGGGAGAATGCCGTCCTTACAGAACGGCACCGGAATTGAACTCAAAACTCTGGAATGCCACGAGCAATAATAGCCTGCCGGGAACAACACCTGCATAATGATTTGCTTACTGTATATGACGCTTTGGATTGATCTAAAAAGCAATATATGATCATCGTGTCACTTGGGTGCTATAATCCAAGGAACCTGATACCACCAGAACAAATTCTGACACTGACAGAAAGTTACAAATCAAAAATGTGTTGTCATAATGGTAGAAATTACCTGTTTTCAATCATAACACTTCCTCATTGATTATATTTTATATTAATGCACCATATCTGACAATTATACTGCAGGCTGCCTTATAATTTAGTTAGGCCTATTAAGGAATAATGTAATAAGCATACAAACAACATGGATATCAACTTATGACCAAAGGGTTTCATGAATTTATCTGCTCCATGAATTAAAACTGCAATTGTACATATAGATGAACAGCACATACCTGCTGAAGACATAATACAACCCTAAAGTACCAATATCATTGCAAAACATTAAAATAATTATAGCACAGTAACTCTTGCAATCTCCTTACATAACAAAATATGTGTTTCCACTGAAAACAATGAAAGTTTAGCTGGATTCAAGAATGGGAGAAAAGAGGTCATTGCAGAGCCATGTCCCTCTGGAACATACATTGGCACAAATACAGCTTTTGAATCCAAGTATACAATTTGACTAGGGAAAGAACCAAGGTCCAAATGGACATCCAGGTTTTGAACAAAAGAGAACCACAAAGATATCTACCAATCCCTATGTGACACTCTCTCTCCTCTTCAGCTAGGTAGCATCAGAGGCATAAAAATTTCATTAGATTTTCAAATCACAGGACTTTCTCTAACTCCACAAATTGCTAACAGTCTCCATCAAAGGTCCAGAGCTGGTGCAATTCAATATTTCTGGAAATTTATAGCAACCCACAAACTTAAGTGGCTTTGGATCTAAAACAAACTACAAAAGTATATGTGAAGAACTCTGTTTAAAAATAAGGCATTAACCTTGTAAGAATGAGGAAAGAGGCCACAGAAGCAGACAGAATCATGATATACAAGATGGTGAAGATTAGCACAGGTGGGCAGGAATAATGGATTCAGGCTACAATCAGATTTTGTCAAATTGATGGAACATTGCCAAGGGCATGAGCAACTTATTCTTGCTCTGAATTTGCAATGTCATATGTTTGATAATCATAAGGTTAATCTTTGACCTGTAGGCCTTATAATTTATAAAATTCAACATTTCTTACCTGCAAACAGCACAGACAAAACACTTTGGATGATAGGTTTTTCCCAGAGCAGAAACCACCTCACCCTCTATAAATTCACTACAGCTGAAGCACCGTGTTCCATACAATCTTTGATAGTCAGAAGTGCAGATGTATTCTCCTTGCTTTACAAAAAATCCACTCTCCGCCAAATCACATCCACACTCTGCAGAGAAACAAAAAAAAACAAAGATATTAACTTAAATCCAAACTTTTGGCTTATATCCATTACTGACCTTTTACTTTCTTTAGTTAATGACATGTTGAAAATGATCAAAATCAATTTTAAGCAGAAGAGATGCCTGGCACGTAAAATGGAATCTGATATAAAGCAGAGCTTGATGGCCTATTCTTGTTCCAAACTACATTTAACAGTCTGTATATGTAGTAACAGAAAACATGAAAGGTAGCTCAGAAGTAACTTCTATAAACTCCTCTTTAATAATTGTTATACACTCTATCATATGTCCCAAAAATGCTTACAGCTGCTTTCGGAACAGAAGACATTCCTTGAAACTACATCTGAAGCCGATTCAGCTCTATATCTCACACCAATTAAAACAGTTTTATCTTTGCACCGATTCTGCATAATAATACTACATAAACAGAAATCAGTGACCAGAACATTAGCCCCTTTATATCGCAGAAGAATAATTTCACTTGACAATCGATGGAGATAATATAAAACAAGAAATTTGATAGCAATTTGATAGAATGGAACTGTAGTAATGTATTTGCTGTAATCCACATAAGACAAGGTTACAGCAAATATATTACTACAGTTCCATTCTCACAATCAATGAGGGTAAACAAAATAAAATTCATTATAATACACAATTGGACATGTTAGCATGTACTACACTGTGGGCATTTTATCATAATTTAAAGAGATAAAGTTGTTATTTGAGGATTTAGCTCTTCGAGGCGTCTGCAAAGACAGACTTGAGTGAGAGAAGGTGAAAAGTTATAGGTAGGTTTTTTCCCAGTTCATTTTCTTGATTCCTTCTTTATAGTTGCACAGTTGGAACAGTAAGGATCACAGGCAGGATAGCTGAATGCTCCTCTTATGGGATGTGGGAAGGCAGGGAGACCTGCAGTGCCCCTGACGACTTCCTGCAAGCTGCAGCTTATAACACTCTGCATTGAGAAGTTAGAGCTGGGACAGGATGAACTCTGGATCATTCAGAAGACTGATAAGACAATTAACAAGCCATATAGAGAGGGAGTTATACCCAAGGGTCAGGACACAGGAGACTGGGTGACAGTCAGGAAGGGGAAAGTGGATAAAAACAGCTTGTGCAGAGTACCCCACTGGCCATCCCCACAACAACAGGCATGCCAATTGGATACTCTTGGCAGGGGGCGGGGGGTGGTGAAGGACCTAGCAGAGGAAAGTTACGACAGTCAGGTCTCTGGCATTGAGTGACTCAGAAGGGAAGGGGAGAGAAAAGGAGAGCTGAGGTAATAGGGAATTCATAAATTACAGGAACAGAAAGGAGGATCTGTCGACGAGAGAGAGATTCCCAGATGGTATGTTGCCTCCTGGGTGCCAGGGTCTGGGACATCTCGGCGGGAGGAGGGAGAGTTTAAACCAGTGTTTCAGGGGGATGGGAACTAGAGTGCCAGAAAAGATAGTGGAGAAGTTATGGAGACAGATGTTGTTAAGACCTCAGACAAAGTCAAGAAACAAAAGGTCGAGCATGGTGTGAGCTGCGTATACGTCAATGCAAGAAGTATTGTAGGAAGGGAGAATGAGCTCAGAGCATGAATCAACACCTGGAATTATGACATTGTAGCCATTAGTGAGACTTAGTTGCAGGAGGGGCAGGACTGGCAGCTTGGTATTGTGGGTTCTGCTGTCTTAGACACAGGATTAAAGGGGGAGAGGTGGTCTTACTGTCAAGGAAAATGTCACAGCAGTGCTCAGTCAGGAGAGACTGGAGAACCCATCTAGGGAGGCTTTATAGGTGGAACTGAAAAATAAAAGCAGTATAACAACGTTAAGGGGGCTATAGTATATACCACGCGGCAGTCCGCAGGATTTAGAGGAAGAAATTTGTAGAGTGATTGATCGCAGACTGTTGTGGGAAACATAAGGTTGTTATAGTAGGGGATTTTAACTCCACATATGACTGGGATTTCCATACTGTAAAAGGATTAGATGGGATAGATTTTGTCAAATGTGTTCAAAGAAGTTGCGTTAAACAGTACATAGAAGTCCCAATGAGAGACTTTGTGATCATCAATACTTGAATGAGACAGGGCAGGTGACAGAAGTCTGTGCAGGGGGACAGTTTGCACCTAGTGATCATAGTGCCATTAGTTTCAAACTAAATACAGGTTTCCCCCTGCATCCAAAGGTAGAGCGTTCCTATGAAACGGTTCGTAAACCGAAATGTCGTAAAGCCAAGAAGCAATTACTATTTATTTATATGGGAAAATTTTGTGAGTGTTCGCAGACCCAAAAATAATCTACCAAATCATGCCAAGTCACACATAAAACCTAAAATAACAGTAACATATAGTAAAAGCAGGAATGATATGATAAATACACAGCCTATATAAAGTAGAAATACTTTTCCATAATCATTACCGCACTGTTCTCCGTAGCGAAAACCTCACGCAAGCGCCGTCGGCAGAAAATCTCACGCAAGCGCCATCGGCAAAAACACGTTGCAAGCGCTCTCCAGTAACCTTTAAGCTATGAAGCTGCTGAATCATACCAAATAACACGTAAAAATATACAGCCGATATAAAGTAGAAATAATGTATGTACAGTGTAGTATCACTTACCGGAATTGATTCAGCACCGAGCACACTGATGATGGTGTGCTAGGCTGAGTCGTCGCAGGTTGGGTGGTGCAGTGGCCCCCACCCTCCTGGCTGCCGACCAATACATTGCCGCGAAGCATGCAGGGGTACAGTGGTAGCCGGGACGCATCCAGCACATCTTTAAGAAAAAAGCCGAAATAAACAAGCTAATTAATTAGGTGCCGCCCGACACGTAATCGTTGGCCCAGATCAGTGCCGATTTCCCATTGCGTCGCCTCTGATCTGGGCCGACAATTATGTGTCGGGCGGCAACTAATTAATTAGCATGTTTATTTCAGCTTTTTTCTTAAAGATGTGCTGGGTGTCACCCGGCTACTGCTGCATTCTCCGCGAATCGGTATCTGCCCGCGGCCTGGGTGTTGGGGTGGTGGGACACTGGGGTGTCATCTCGTCGTCTGTTTCCATTAGAGCAGGCAGCTCATCTTCTCCTATGACTGCCCGCCTTGATGTCGAAGGTCGAGGTTCGTCGTCTGCTGTGGCTGATGTGGAAGGCAGTTCATACAGTTCTTTGTAAGGACTCAAACCATCTTGCAAATATCCCCTCAACCTATGTACCTTTTCAAAATGAAAGTCGTACTTTATCATTGCAGTGAAAATCTCACGCAATTGCTTCACTTTCTGCATTCGGTTTCCATTGTTATCCTTTCTTCTTCCAATTGCATCAGCTCTTCATCTATCAGTTCTTGGTCATGGAATGCCAAAACCTCTTCAACATCATCTTCGTCAGCTTCCACAAGCCAAACTCACTTTGTCCTTGCTTCGTTCACCATGATTGAAACGCTTAATTACGTCTAGTTTTACACTAAGTGTAACACTCTTACGAGCTCTTTTAGGCTTTTCTGATACCATAGAACTCATCATGCAAACGGCTGCTCACAGGCACGTGCTTAAGCAATACCGGCGAGAATGCAGTTCTGAATCCGGGGGAGGAGTGGCTGCTCGGGGCGCGTACTGCCTTTTATCGCACACTGCTTTTTTTTTCATAACAGTGAAAACACCTTCTGAAAGCGAAAACAGGGAGCTAATGTAGGTCTTCCGTAACAGTGAGGTTTCGTAAAGCGAACGTTCGAAAAGCGGGGGACACCCGTATGGAAAAAAATAAGGGGCCAAAAACTGCTCACAATACTCCAAGTGAGGCCTCACCTGTGATTTCTGAAGTCTCAACGTTACATCCTTACTTTTAGATTATATTGTCATTTAGTAATGCGTGCATTAAGAAATGATACAATGTTTCTCCAGAATGATATCACAGAAACACAAGACAAACCGAATGAAAAACTGACAAAAACCACATAATTATAACATATAGTTACAACAGTGCAAAGCAATACTGATTAGATTCTAATCCTCTTGAAATGATTGCTAACATCGCATTTGCCTTCATCACCACCAATTCAACCTGCAAATTAACATTTAGGGAATCCTGCACAAGGACTCCCAAATCCCCTTGCACCTCAGATTTTTTTGTATTTTCTCTATTTAGAAAATAGTCATCCCTTTTATTTCTTCTGCCAAAGTGCACGACCATACATTTTCCAACACTGTATTCCACTTGCCATTTCTTTGCCCATTCTCTTAATCTGATAGGAGAAGGAGCAAAGTTGAGTTACTGGCGTCTTAAAACTAGTCACTTTGGACAAATGGGGCTCATCAGCCTTGGTTGATAGCTTATCTAAGAGAAGGAAAATACTAATCTCAAACCTCCACTTCCTTGCGTCTATACCTACTCATGAGGAAGGCTTCGGGAGTAAAATCCAAGAGAAAAATCGGATCTGGAGTCCCTAGGGCAGTCCTACATTGAATTCACCATTGATTGGCAACCTTTACAATGCCGTTGGTGCCAAATTGTATTGGTCTCTGCCATTCCTTTGGGTTCATCAAACGAGTGGATAGGGCTACATAGGCAACAGCTTGTTCTCAATATTGTACTGCCCTGGCTTGCGTATCTAGATAGCTAGGACACAACATCCATGGTTGACACTCACAGACGGAGGCCTCCCATTAGGGACAGTCAGCATGGCTTTGTGCGTGATTGGTTGGGTCTAACCAATGTTGGAATTTTTCAAAGAAGTTACTAGGAAAGTAGCTAAAGCAAGACAATGGATGTTGTCTACATGGACTTTAGTGACGCATTTGACAAAGTCCCGCATGGGTGTTGGTCAGGAAAGTTCAGTCGTTTGCCATTCAAGATGAGGTAATAAATTGGATTAGACATTGGCTTTGTGGGAGAAGCCAGAGAGTGGTAGTAGATGGTTGCCTCTTTGACTGTAGGACTGTGACTAGTGGAGTCAATTGTTGTTTCTCATCTATATCAATGATTAACAGGATCAATAAATTTGCGGATGACACCAAGATTGAGGGTGCAGTGAACAGTGACGAAGACTATCAGAGCTTGCAGCAGGATCTGAATCAGCTGGAAAAATGGGCTGAAAAATGAGAGATGAAATTTAATGCAGACAAGTGCGAAGTGTACTTTTGTAGGATCAACCAAGGTATGTCTTACACAGAAAGTGGTAGGGCACTGAGGAGTGCAGTAGAACAATGGGACCTGAGAATACATGTCCATAATTCATTTAAAGTGGTGGCACAGGCAGATAGGATCATAAAGGAAGCATTTTCTGCACCCACTCCACAGCATTCACATCCTTCCTGTAATGAGGAACAGCCAGAATTGAACGCAAATATTCCAGATTTGGCTTAACCAGAATTTTTAATATTTTTTATTTATTTAGAGATGCAGCGTGGAATAGGCCCTCAGGCCCTTCGAGCACGCTGCCAGCAACCCACCAATTTAACCCTAGCCTTATCACAGAACAATTGACAATCACCAATTAACCTACTAACTGGTACATCATTGGACTGTGGGAGGAAACTGGAGCACCCAGAGGAAACCCACGCCTTCCACACTGCCTACAGAAAACACCATGATTGAACTCCAAACTCTGATGCCCTGAACTGCAATAGCATCGCACCAACATCTATGCTACTGTGGCAGCTCTTTGTAGAGAGTTGTGTAAAGCTGCAACATAACTCCTGGCTCTTGAACTCAATGCCTTGAACTAATGAAGGTAAGCATGCCATATGCCTTCTTTAGCATCTTCTTTAAACTTCTGCAGCCACTTTCAGGGAACAGTGGACTGTGGACCTTAAGATCACTCTGTTCATCAATACTGTTAAGGGTCTTATCATTAACTATGTGTTGTCCCTTTATATTTGATCTCCCTAAGTGTTATCCATCACACGCACCAAACTTTTATCTTTTTCAGATTTCTAGTAATTACAATCATTTTATTCATCCCAATTTGTTGAGTATTTCCTTCAATTTAATAATCAATTGGAGCATTTTAGTTTCAAAAATTTTTGAGGTTTTTAATTACCTTATCCTTCATTTATACCACTATAAATTTTGGCTATGAACACCAGACCAATTGACCTTAATTATCTGTTTATTTTAATAATGGAATGATAGTACCTTCAACTTTGAAAACCACCCATTTTTAAATTAAAAGGTTGTGAAATAATATATTCACAACGTTCTCAATATTTCCTTTAAAAACTGAATGAACAGGCTAAACTGTGACAAATGGATATCAATGCAAAGAAATGCATGCTCATTCACTTTAGGAACCAAAATTTCTTAAATGCTGAAAAGCTAGAAATAGGTGAGGTTCAAGGAGGTGGAGAGGGTCCAAATACAAAAATTATTTAAATGTCAAGAACTAGGACCTCTCGGACCAATCTAACATTCAGAGGTGCATTACTCATGCTACGGCAGCCATAATATTTAAGTTCAGTTAATATTCTGGAATCTGGAAACAAAAATACCAATTAATCTTAGAAACAATGATGATAAAAATCACAGGATTATTATAAAGGAACACCTGATTAACAAATATCCTTCGAGAAAGAAATCTAGAATCTGGTCAGACCTACTTGTGACCAAAGAACATACACAAAATACTGGAGGAACTCAGCAGGCCAGTGCACTTAAAGAAGCACTGAAGCAAGGACATGGAATGTATTCAGTGTCAAATGACCAAAAGTGGCTTGGTAGCACCATCACACAATAAGCCAGTTGATAGCCCAGTAACGTAGGTGTCAAGCCATGACTTCAGCAGGAGATAAGTGAACCACCATGAGGGATAAAACCTCTTGATGTTGTCATAGAGTTATACAGCATGGAAACTAGCCATTTAGATTACTGGCTCCATGCTGACCAGTGGGCATTTATTGGTATTAATTCCACTTGACCCACAGTCTTCTATGCCTGTATGATTAAGATATAGTAAATATTCAACTGCACCAGGTGGATGTTATGACAGCATGACAAAAAAAGTCATAGAGTCATAGAAAAGTACAGCACAGAAACAAGCCATTCGGCCTATCTAACTCATACAGAACCATTTAACCTGCCTCGTCTCATCAACCTCGCACCAGGACCATAGCCCTCCATACCTCTCCCATCCATGTATATCTCCAAACATCCATCAAACATTGAAATCCAGCTTATATGCACCACTTGCACTAGCAGCTCATTCCACAACTCTCACAACCCTCTGATGAAGTTTCCCTCATGTTCCCTTTAAACATTTTCTCGTTCACCCTTAACCAATGACCTCTAGTCACAGTCCCACCCAACCTCAATGGAAAAACCCGCTTGCATTTACCCTGTCTATACCCCTCATAACTTTGTATACTGTACTGTACCTCTATCAAATCTCTTCTCAATCAAGCTTAAAGGGGAACAGAGAACTGGTGAATTTAGAGGGCATGCAGGAAACAGAACCAGGTGAGCCAGATGCTGAACTATCAGGATTTCCAAAAAGCATATAGGTTTTCTTAGATTAGATTAGATTCAACTTTAGTGTCATTGTGCCAAGTACAGATACAGAGCCAATGAAATGCAGTTAGCATCTGACCAGAAATGCAAAGAATAGTGTTTTTTTACAAAATAACTGCAAATAAAAAGTAGGTGCTACAGCACATAAATATAAAAGTACTGAGACAGTATAATATGGGTGCAATACTGCTTAGTGCTGTGATGTGAGGTTCAGCAGGGTCACAGCCTCAGGGAAGAAGCTCTTCCTGAGCCTGCTGGTGCAGGAGCGGAGGCTCCTGTAGTGCCTACCAGATGGGAGGAGAGTAAAAAGTCCATGATTAACCAGCTTAAACAAGCTGGTGGTGATGGTCATTGCCAGGAAGGCTAAATACTTAACCAAATATAAATGCACTATGTACTAATTATTCCTTTGAAAATAACAAATATGAAGCATAATAATTAACCATTTGTCTATTGACTAAGCACAGTAATAATTAACTTGTAACATGCAGACTAGATAATGGTATGCTGCCAAGCAAACTGGGCACACTATACAAAATAAATTCTGTTATTTATACTGTAACAGATGGTTCCAGGCTAGTAAACAAAGGCATCATAAGCCACTGATATCAGGAGAGTGGAATTCCAGATAAATCCCCCACAACAACTCAAAGTAGCAACTTCCAAATGGTATTTTTGTAAGAAGTAGGGAAAGCTTTACATATAAAAATAAATCGGATTACTGAACTTGGACAGTTAGGTCTTCAGCTTCACTGTAACATACACTTTAACTCAAACGTAACATACGTTTTAATGTCTTTCCCATCTAAAGCTACAATTTATCCTTTAATTAGGATTTGAGTTTTAACTGATGAAAATAGGGAATAAAAGCATTCTGAAGGCATACTTGGAAAATTAACTTTTATTTTATCTCATCAATACTGTCCTGCGCCAATAGTATCTAGTAACAAATTAAAATTTATATTTGGTTTTCGGATTGCAGTACATAGCTTCCAAATAAAATTCCATATATCTGTGAAAATAGTATCTCTGTGACAATAAAAACAGAATACTATGCTCAACAGGAATGGGGTGGGCAAAATGTAATTATGTGAAAGAAAAGGATGTTTCTGCTAAGATTGTGAAGTTTGAAGGATTTCATTTCAGAGCTTAGGTTACCAAGGAGAACATTTATCAGTAGTCTCAGTTTTCAGACAAGTAACTGTCAGACTTGATAAAAGAATAACAATGAAATATTGTGGCCAACAGGATTACTTTTGATATAAAACCCATTTGCTGGCAGAGTACAAAGCAGGCTTGCTTCAACTCCTGTGGACAATGGAATAAAGCATCAGCTTGAATGATGAAATTCACCATCATCTTAAAACAAATTTCAGGCTAGTCTCTTCACTGCATCTAAGATGTAGGAATCCCAGATGCATATTCTTCTACAATCAGTGCAAGTGAATTTCCAAACACAGAACACCTTCCCCCTAAAACTTTAATAAGCGAGTACAGAATAAGACCATAAGAATCGAGAGATTCTGGCAGTTTGCCAATTGGTCTGTGCAATCAGGTCAATCAAGATTTGAATAGATCAGCAGAAAGCTGTTGATTAGACAATCAAGATTTGAATAGCTCAGACTCAGCAGAAAGCAGCTGATTGGGCAGTCGAGGTCAGGTGACCAAGCATTTTGAAAAGCTCAAACAGATAAATAGAGGGGTAGCTCAAGTGGAACAGCCTGTGGAAAGCGGCCAGTGAGTGAGTGAGTGGGCGGGCGGGCCAGTGAAGGAGTGGAGCTTTGAGGCTTTGACTCGAGAGGCTTCGACGAGAAGAGGCGCAGGACAAGCTTGCTCACAGTTAGTCTTTACAATGTCTCCTGAGACGGTGATGTGCCTCTCATGTGAGATGTGGCAGTCTTGGGGGAACGCCCCTCTCCTGCAGAGTCACATCTGCCAGAAGTGCATACGGCTGGGTGATCTGGAAGACCACGTAAATAATCTGGCGCAGCAGCTGGATGACCTTCGATTCATAAGGGAGAATGAGGCAGTCATAGATGAGAGTTACAGGGAGGTAGTCACACCTAGGCTATCGGAAGCAGGTCGTTGGGTGACAGTCAGAGGGGGGAAGTGAAGGTGAGCAAACATGTAGTCCAGAGCACCCCTGTAGCCATTTCCCTGAATAATAAGTTTACTGTCCTGGATACTGTTGGTGGGGACGACCGACCAGGTGTGAGCCATGGTGGCAGGGCCTCCGGCACTGAGTCTGACCCGGTGGTGCAGAAGGGTGGGACGGAGAAGAGGAGAGCTGTCGTCATTGGAGCCTCTATAGTCAGGGGAGCAGACAGGAGATTTTGTGGACGTGAGAAGGACACCCGCATGGTTTGTTGTCTCCCAGGTGCCAGTGTCTGGGATGTCTCTGACCGGGTGCACGACATCCTGGTACGAGAGGGAAAGCAACCAGAAACGTGATACATGTTGGGACCAACGACATAGGAAGGAAGAGGGATAAGGTCCTGATGTGTGAGTTTCAGGAGCCAGGCAGAAGGCTGAAGAACAGGACCTCAAGCGTGGCGTTCTCAGGATTGCTGCCAGTGCTACGTGACAGTGATGGTAAGAATTGGAGGAGATGGCAGTTGAATGCGTGGCTGAGGAGTTGGTGCAGGGAGAAGTTTTAGATTTTTGGACCATTGGGATCTCTTCTGGGGAAGGTGGAACCGGTACAGATTGGATGGGTTGCACCTGAGCTCGAGGGGGAGCAATATCCTTGCAGGTTTGCTAGCATGGTTTGGGAGGGTTTAAACTAATTTGCAAGGGGGATGGGACCCAGAGCGATAGAGCAGTGAAAGAAGTGCATGGAGTAAAGTCAGATCTAACATACAGAGAGGCTTTGAGGAAAACGAAGCAGAATAAACAGTGTAAAGGTAGTAAGGTAGAAGGGCTAAAGTGCGTGTACCTCAATGCAAGAAGCATCAGGAACAAAGGTGATGAACTGAGAGCTTGGATACATACATGGAATTATGATGTAGTGACCATTACAGAGACTTGGCTGGCACCAGGGCAGGAATGGATTCTCAATATTCCTGGATTTCAGTGCTTTAAAAAGGATGGGGGGGAGGAGGGGTGGCATTACTGGTCAGGGATACTATTATGGCCACAGAAAGGGTGGGTAATGTAGCAGGATCCTCTTTTGAGTCAGTATGGGTGGAAATCAGGAACAGGAAGGGAGCTGTTACTCTATTGGGTGTATTCTATAGGCCCCCTAGTAGTAGCAGAGATACAGAGGAGCAGATTGGGAGGCAGATTTTGGAAAGGGCAAAAATAACAGGGTTGTTATCATGGGTGACTTTAACTTCCCTAATATTGATTGGCACCTGATTAGTTCCAGGGAAATGTACTATGGAACACACATCAAAGTTGCTGGTGAACACAGCAGGCCAGGCAGCATCTCTAGGAAGAGGTACAGTCGACGCTTCAGGCCGAGACCCTTCGTCAGGACTAACTGAAGGAAGAGTTAGTAAGAGATTTGAAAGTGGGAGGGGGAGGGGGAGATCCAAAATGATAGGAGAAGACAGGAGGGGGAGGGATGGAGCCAAGAGCTGGACAGGTGATTGGCAAAGGGGATACGAGAGGATCATGGGACAGGAGGTCTGGGGAGAAAGACAGGGGGGGGGGAACCCAGAGGATGGGCAAGGGGTATAGTCAGAGGGACAGAGGGAGAAAAAGGAGAGTGAGAGAAAGAATGTGTGTATAAAGATAAATAACAGATGGGGTACGAGGGGGAGGTGGGGTATTAGAGGAAGTAAGAGAAGTCGATGTTCATGCCATCAGGTTGGAGGCTACCCAGACAGACTATAAGGTGTTGTTCCTCCAACCTGAGTGTGGCTTCATCTTTACAGTAGAGGAGGCCGTGGATAGACATGTCAGAATGGGAATGGGACATGGAATTAAAATGTGTAGCCACTGGGAGATCCTGATTTCTCTGGCGGACATAGCGTAGGTGTTCAGTAAAGCGGTCTCCCAGTCTGCGTCGGGTCTCGCCAATATATAGAAGGCCACATCGGGAGCACCAGACGCAGTATATCACCCCAGCCGACTCACAGGTGAAGTGTTGCCTCACCTGGAAGGACTGTTTGGGGCCCTGAATGTACTATGGAAATGTGGTCAATGTTTAGAGATCTCTTGCAGGATGTTAGGGATAAATTTGTCCCGGTGAGGAATATAAAGAATGGTAGGGTGAAGGAACCATGGGTTCAAGTCAGGTGAAAAATCTAGTCAAGTGGAAGAAGGCAGCATACATGAGATTTAGGAAGCAAGGATCAGATGGGTCTATTGAGGAATATAGGGAAGCAAGAAAGGAGCTTAAGAAGGGGCTGAGAAGAGCAAGAAGGGGGCATGAGAAGGCCTTGGCGACTAGGGTAAAGGAAAACCCCAAGGCATTCTTCAATTATGTGAAGAACAAAAGGATGACAGGAGTGAAGGTAGGACCGATTAGAGATAAAGGTGGGAAGATGTGCCTGGAGGCTGTGGAAGTGAGCGAGGTCCTCAATGAATACTTCTCTTCAGTATTCACCAATGAGAGGGAACTTGATGATAGTGAGGACAATACGAGTGAGGTTGTTGTTCTGGAGCATGTTGATATTAAGAGAGAGGAGGTGTTGGAGTTGTTAAAATACATTAGGACGGATAAGTCCCCAGGGCCTGACGGAATATTCCCCAGGCTGCTCCCTGAGGAGAGGGAGGAGATTGCTGAGCCGCTGGTTAGGATCTTTATGTCCTCATTGTCCACGGGAATGGTACCGGAGGATTGGAGGGAGGCAAATGTTGTCCCCTTGTTCAAAAAAGGTAGTAGGGATAGTCCGGGTAATTATAGACCAGTGAGCCTTACATCTGTGGTGGGAAAGCGGTTGGAAAAGATTCTTAGAGATAGGATCTATGGGCATTTAGAGAATCCTGGTCTGATCAGGGACAGTCAGCATGGCTTTGTGAAGGGCAGATCGTGTCTAACAAGCCTGATAGAGTTCTTTGAGGAGGTGACCAGGCATATAGATGAGGATAGTGCAGTGGATGTGATCTATATGGATCTTAGTAAGGCATTTGACAAGGTTCCACACGGTAGGCTTATTCAGAAAGTCAGAAGGCATGGGATCCAGGGAAGTTTGGCCAATTGGCTTGCCTGCAGAAGGCAGAGGGTCATGGTGGAGGGAGTACATTCAGATTGGAGGATTGTAACTAGTGGTGTCCCACAAGGATCTGTTCTGGGACCTCTACTTTTCGTGATTTTTATTAACGACCTGGATGTGGGGGTAGAGGGGTGGGTTGACAAGTTTGCAGACACAAAGGTTGGTGGTGTTGTAGATAGTGTAGAGGATTGTTGAAGATTGCAGAGATACATTGATAGGATGCAGAAGTGGGCTGAGAAGTGGCAGATGGAGTTCAACCCAGAGAAGTGTGAGGTGGTACACTTTGGAAGGACAAACTCCAAGGCAGAGTACAAAGTAAATGGCAGGATACTTAGTAGTGTGGAGGAGCAAAGGGATCTGGGGGTACATGTCCACAGATCCCTGAAAGTTGCCTCACAGGTGGATAGGATAGTTAAGAAAGCTTATGGGGTGTTAGCTTTCATAAGTCGAGGGATAGAGTTTAAGAGTCGCGATGTAATGATGCAGCTCTATAAAACTCTGGTTAGGCCACACTTGGAGTATTGTGTCCAGTTCTGGTCGCCTCACTATAAGAAGGATGTGGAAGCATTGGAAAGGGTACAGAGGAGATTCACCAGGATGCTGCCTGGTTTAGAGAGTATGCATTATGATCAGAGATTAAGGGAGCTAGGGCTTTACTCTTTGGAGAGAAGGAGGATGAGAGGAGACATGATGGAGGTGTACAAGATAATAAGAGGAATAGATAGAGTGGATAGCCAGCACCTCTTCCCCAGGGCACCACTACTCAATACAAGAGGACATGGCTTTAAGGTAAGGGGTGGGAAGTTCAAGGGGGATATTAGAAGAACGTTTTTTACTCAAAGAGTGGTTGGTGCGTGGAATGCACTGCCTGAGTCAGTGGTGGAGGCAGATACACTAGTGAAATTTAAGAGACTACTAGACAGGTATATGGAGGAATTTAAGGTGGGGGGGTTATATGGGAGGCAGGGTTTGAGGATTGGCACAACATTGTGGGCTGAAGGGCCTGTACTGTGCTGTACCATTCTATATAGGAGCAGAATTATGCCATTTAACCCATTGAGTCTGCTCCAATATTGCATCATGGGTGATCCAATTTTCCTCTCAGCCCCAATCTCCTGACTTCTCCCTGTATCCTTTCATGCCCTGACCAGTCAAGAATCTATCAACCTCTGCTTAAACATACATAAAAACTTGACCTCCACGGCTGCCTGTGGTAAAGAATTCCACAGATCCACTAATTTCTGGACAAAGAAATTCCTCATCTCTGTTCTGAATGGATGCCCCTCTATTTTGAGGCTGTGGTCTCTGGTCTTAGACTCTCCTGCCATAGGAAATATCCTCTTCACATTCACTGTACAAAGGCCTTTCCCCATTCAATAGGTTTCAGTGAGGTCACCTCTCATTCTTCTGAATTCTAGTAAATACAGGCTCAAATCTTCATAAAAGAAGCCATTGAATCCTGGAATCATTTTCATGAACCTCCTTTGAAAACTCCAATTTCAGCACGTCCTTTCTACGATAAAGGGCCCAAACCTGCTCACAATACTCCAAATGAGGCCTCACCAGTGCTTTATAAAGTCTCAACATTACATCCTTGCTTTTATATTCTAGTCCATTTGCCTTCCTCACCATAGACTCGACCCGCAAATTAACCTTTAGGGAATCCTGCACAAGGCTCCGAGGTCACTTTGCAACTCAGTTTTTTTTGTATTTTCTCTCCATTTAGAAACTAGTCAACCCTTACATTTCTTCTATCAAAGTGCATAACCATACACTTCCCAACTCTTTATTCCATCTGCCATTTCTTTGCCCATTTTCCTAATCTGTCTAAGCCTTTCTGTAGCCTATTTCCTCAAATCTACCTTCCCCAACACCTATCTTCACATTGTCTGCAACCTTTGTCACAAAGCCATCAATTGCATCAGCCAAGCAACACACAAAATGCTGGAGACCCAGCAGTGGGGGAAGGAAGAAACACAAGGTGATAGGTGAAACCAGGGGGGAGGAGTGAAGTAAAGAGTTGGGGAATTGATTGGTGAAAGAGATACAGAGCTGATGAAAGGGGAATCTGCTAGGAGAGGACAGAAGGCCATGGAAGAAACAAAAGAGGGAGGAGCACCAGAGCAAGGTGATGGGCAGGTAGGGATGTAAGGTTAGAGGGGGAAATGGTTATGGGTATTGGTGAAAGGGGGCGGGCATTTCCAGAAATTTGAGAAATCGAACTTCACTACCTAGATGGAATACAAGGTGTTGCTTCTCCAACTGGAGTGTGACCTCACCACAATAGTAGGGGAGGCAGTGCACTGACATGTCAGAATGGGATTGGGAAGTGGAATTAAACTAGGAGGCCACTGGGAGATCCCGCTGGTGGATGGAACCTAAGTGTCCGGCGAAGCAGTCTCACAATCTACCTCGGGAGTCACTGATATGCAGGAAGCCACACCAAGAGCACTGGATACAGTAGGTGACCCAAACAGACTCACAGGGGAAGTGTCGCTTCACCTGGAAGGACTGTTCGCGGCCCTGAATAGTAGTGAGGGCTGGGTGTAGATGCCAGTGTAACACTTGTTCTGCTTGCAAGGATAAGTGCCAGGAGGGAGATCAGTGGGGAGGGCAAACGGACAAGGGAGTCATTCCCATTTCCCTCTCTTACCTTATCTCCTGACTTGCCTATCAACTCTCTCCTGTGCTCCCCCACTTTTCTTTTTTTCCATGGCCTTCTGTCCTCTCCTATTAGATTCTCCCTTCTCCAGCCCTGTATCTCTTTCACCAATCAGCTTTCCAGTTCTTTACTTCACCCATGTCCCCCTCTCCCAGTTTCACCTATCACCTTGTGTTTCTTCCTCCCCTCCCCACCTTCTTACTCTGAATCCTCATCTTTTTTTTCTCCAGTCCCGATGAAGAGTCTCAGCCCAAAACGTCAAGTGTACTCTTTTCCAAAGATGCTGTCTGGCCTGCTGAGTTCCTCCAGCATTTTGTGTGTTGCTTGGATTTCCGTCATCTGCTAATTTTCTCTTGTTTGTGATTGAATTCCACCATCCAAATAATTGACATATGAAGTAAAAAGAATCCATCCCAACACAGACCCCTGTGGAACACCACTAGTCACCAGCAGCCAACCAGAAAAGGCTTCCTTTATTCCCACTCTTTGCCTCCTGCCAATCAGCCACTGCTTTATCCATGCTAGAATCTTTCCTGTAATACCTCATGTGTGGTACCTTGTCAAAAGCCTTTTGAAAATCCAAGTACACAACATCAACCAATTCTCCTCTGTTATCCTGTTTGTTATTTCTTCATAGAATTCCAACAGATTTGTCAGGCAAGATTTTCCCTTGAGAAACCATGCTGACTACAGCCTATTTCATTATTTGCCTTCAAGTATCCTGAAACCTCATCCTTAATAATCTTCCCAAGTACTGAGGTCAAACTAACTGGCCTATAGTTTCCTTTCTTCTGCCTTTCTCCCTTCTTGAAAAGTGGGGTGACATTTGCAATTTTCCAGTCTTCCTGAACCATTCCAGAATCTAGTGATTCTTGAAAGATCATTACTAATGCCTCTACGATCTCTTCAGCCACCACTTTCAGAACTCTGGGGTGCACAGCATCAGGTCCAGGTGACTTACCTACTTTCAGATCTTTCAGTTTCCCAAGAACCCTCTCTCAATTATGGTAACTTCACACACTTCATACCCCCTGCCACTTGGAACTTCTGCTTTACTTCTAGTGTCTTCCACAGTCAAGACTGACACAAAGTCTTATCAAATCAACCCAAGTCACTGATGCCATTTTAAATTAGTTACATTTATAGGGCAGAAACAGACCTATAGTTGATACCTATTACCGACTGAAATTTGTTCAGAACCAATCTTTTAAAGCCTTTTAATGAACCAAATGTAAAAACAGAATCAGAATAAAGGTTTAACACTGGCATATATTGTGAAATTTGTTAACTTTGTGGCAGCAGTACAATGCAATAAATAATAGTTAAATAAGTAGTGCAAAACATAGAAATAAAAAAGTAGTGAGGTAGTCACCGGTTCAATGTCCATTCAGAAATCAGATGGCAGAGGGGAAGAAGCTGTTCCTGAATCGTTCAGTGTGTGCCTTCAGGCTCCTGTATGTCCTTCCTGATGGTAGCAATGAGAAGAGGGCATGTCCTGAGTGATGGGTGTCTTTAATGATGGACATTGCGATTTTGAGGCATTGCTCCTTGAAGATGTCCTGGATACCACAGGGCTAGTACCCAGGATGAAGCTGACTAACAACTCTCTCTAGCTTACTTCGATCCTGTGCAGTAGCCCCCATGCACCACCCTCCCATACGACAGTGATGTAGATATTTACAATGCTCTCCATGGTACATCTGTAGAAATTAAGTGTTTTAGGTGACACACCAGATCTCCCCAAACTCCTTATAAAACACGGCCACTGTTGTGCCTGCTTTGTAGCTGTATCAATATGTTGGGTCCAGGTTAGGTCCTCAGAGATATTGACACCCAGGAAATTGCTCACTTTTTCCACTTCTGCTCCCTCTATAAGGATTGGTGTGTGTTCCTCATCTTACCCTTCCTGAAGTCCACATTCAGCTCTCTGGTCTTATTGACATTGACTGCAATGTTGTTACTGCGACACCACTCAACTAGCTGGTATAGCATGTTCCTGTTGACCCTCTCATCACCATCTGAAGTTCAGCCAACAATGGTTGTATCGTCAGCAAATTTATAGATAGCGTATAAACTGTGTCTAGTCACACTGTCATGGACATAAGAGTAAGTTGAGCAGTGGGCTAAGCACACCTCCTTGTGGTACGCTAGTGTTGTTTGTCAGGGAGGTGGAGATGTTATTTCCAATCCGCAAAGATTGTCGTCTTCCAGTTAGGAAGCTGAGGATCCAGTTACAGAGGGAGGCACAGATGCCCAGGTTTTGGAACTTGTTGATCAGAACTGAGGGTACAATTGTGTTGAACATTGAGCTGCAGTCAATAAACAGCACGTATTTGTATTGTCCAGGTGATCCAAGGCTGCGTGGTGACCAATGGGATCATGTCTGCTGTAGGGACGACACTTCACCGACAGGTGTTCCAGGTCCGGGCTGCAGGAGCTTGTCAGTGCCACAGTGTCCAAGCACCATGCAGTGTTTATCAGTAGGCAGACACCACCTCCCCTCGTCTTGCCCGAAGATGCCATGCGGTCCATCTGATGGATCGAAAATCCCTCCGGTCGGATGGCACAGTCGGGGGTGGCAGGGGAGGGCCAGGTCTCGGTGAAACAGAATACACAGTAGTTCTGCATCTCCCTGTAGTAGGTGAGTCTCCCTTTAAGATCATCCACCTTGTTCTCTATGGCTTGCACATTAGCTAGTAGTATGGTGGGCATAGGGACCCTGAAGCCCCTCAGCTTCAATCTGACCAGCAGCCCAGCTCTCTTCCCACGTTTCCTCAGTAAGTAGTGCATCTTTCCAGGTTTCCATCGATGCAGTGTGTTGTTGTCAGCTCTTTGAGGTTGGTGGTCGCGTCCCACAGGGATCGATTGGTGGGTCGCATCATCAGGTGCTCCAGGTCGGGCCGAGTGACAGGGGAGGCTCCGCTGCCACTTCCAGCTGCCGGGGGCCCAGGCTGTCAATTGGGTCGGGCCCTGAAGCCGACACTTAATGCTGGAGGGCCAGGCTCCTGGCTGAAACAAGTCCATAAACTGAGTCACAGTTATGGAAGCCTCCGGCTCAATTTCTGAGGTCGGTGGCGGAGGCCTCACTTCTGGCAGCTGTGGATGTCCACCAACGGGGCTTTACGGTGGTCACTTCAGGGAAGCGTCTGGGGCACCTTGAGGTCTCCGCCGTCACTCCTGTGTGGTCGTCTGCTCCGGAGAGGTGCTGGTCGGAAAGGGCTGTGTCTCCAAGCGCTCTGGCACGGTAGCAGGCCGCGGGTCTCCGGGAACGTGGTGGCCCTTGCTGGTCGGGTCCAGGTGCGGTCCAGAGATTAAGAAGCAATTCTGGCATGGTGGTCTCCAGCTGGGTCAGTAGCTCGCCAGGGTGTTGTTGATTTTGCTAGATGTAGCAGATTGAAAGTTTAGAAGGGTTTCTCAAGTATAGGATAGTGTAAAGGGCAGTTTGCTCGGGAGAGGACGCGCAGAGTCGCCAGTTACCGGCGCCATCTTATTTCAAATATGAAGGTAAGCTAGCCAATAATATTAACAAGGAAACCAAATGTTTCTTCAGATACATAAAGTATCAAAGAGAGGTGAGTGTAGATATTGTACCAATGGAAAACTACGCTTGAGAGGTAGTAACAGGGAACAAGGAAATGGTGGAGGAGCTGAATAAGTATTTTGCATCAGTCTTCATTGTGGAAGACACTAGCAGGATGTGGAAGGTTGAGAGTGTCAGGGGGCAGAAGAGTGTGAAGTTGCCATTAATAAAGAGAAGGTTCTTGGGAGACTAAAAGGCCTAAGGGTAGATAAGTCACATGGATCAGATGGGATACCCCCAGTGTTCTGAAAGAGTGGCTAAAGAGAATGTAGAGGCATTTGTAACGATCTTTCAAGAATCAATTGATTCTGACATGGTTCCAGAGGAACGGAAAATTGGAAATGTTATTTCACTCTTCAAGAAGGGAGGGAGGCAGAAGAAAGGAAATTATACGCAAGTTAGTCTGACATCAGTGGTTAGGTAGATGTCGGAGTCAATTATTAAAGATATAGTTTTGGGGTACTTGGAGACACATGATAAAACAGGCTGTAGTCAGCATGGCTTCCTTAAGAGAAAATCTTACCTGACACATCTGTTGGAATTATTTGAAGAAATAACAAGCAGGATAGACAAAGGAGCATTAGTGGATGTTGTGTACTTGGATTTTCAGAAGGCCTTTGACAAGGACCCGCACATGATGCTGCTTAACAATTTAAGAGGCCATGGATTTACAGTAAAGATACTAGCATGGCTGATTAACAGGAGACAAAGAGTGGGGATAAAGGAAGCCTTTTCTGGCTGGCTGCCAGTGACTAGTGCTGCTCCACAGGGGTCTGTATTGGGATCACTTCTTTTTACATTGTATGTCAATGACTTTGGATGATGATTGATGGTTTTGTCCCCCACTCCCTCCCCCTCTCCTGCCCCCCTCGCACGTGTACTCTCTCCTTCCCGCACACGCACACTCTCTCTCTCTCTTCGTGAGCGCTCCCTCTCTTCTCACCCTGCTCTCAGTCTCTCTCTCTCTCCCCCCCCCACTCCTACGCATTACCCCTCCTTCTCTCCCCTGCTCTCTCTCTCCTTTTATCTCTCTCGCTCTCTCTCCCTCACTCCTACGTGCTCCCCCTCTCTCCCTCCACTCCCTCTCTATCATTACCCCTCTCTCCCACTGTCTCCCCCTCCCTCGCCAGCTCTCTCTCCCCCATTCCCTCTCTATCCCCTGCTCTCGCTCTCTCACTCCCGCCCCTCATTCTCCATTCTCCCACTCCTTCTCTCTCCCCCTGGTTTCTCTCTATCCTCCTGCTCTCGCTCTCTCCCTTTCTCCCACTCTCTCTTGCTCTCCCCTTCTCTCTCTCACTCTCCCACTATCTCCTTCCCTCTGTCGCTCTCGCTCCCCCACTCTCTTTCTCTCTTCCACTCTCTCCTTCTCTTTCTCTCACTCTCCTGCGCTCTCCTTCTCTCTCGCTCTCCCCTTCTCTCTCTCGGTCCCCTACTCTCTCCTTTTCTCTCTCTCCCCGCACTCTCCTTCTCTCTCTCTCACTCTCCTGCACTCCTTCTCTCTCGTTCCCTCTCTCTCTCTCTCGCTCCCCTGCTTTCTCTCTCTCCCGCTCTCTTTCTTTCTCTCGCTCTCGTTCTCTCACTCTCCTTCTCTCGCTCTCCCATTCTCTCCTCTCTCTATTGCTCTCCCACTCTCTCTCACTCTCCCTCCTTCTCTCTCTCTCTCTCTCTCTCTCTCTCACTCTCCCGCTATCTCCTTCTCCCTCTCATTCTCCCACTCTCTCCTTCTCCCTCTCACTCCCCTGCTATCTCCTTCTCCCTCTCACACCCTTGTCTCTCTCTCCCGCTCCCCTCCACTCTCTCCCCCCTCTCCCAACAGGCTTTCCTTGTTTCAGGAGTGCTGAGGCACTGTCAATCTCCATTTAAATTACTGCTGGACTTGCCCCTTTGTCAGGACTGCTCCAGTTGGGATTGGGACAGTGCAATCTAAAAAAAGGCGCCAGCATCTGGGAAGAGGGAGAGCCGCTGAGGAGAATTGACCATTAAAGAACCACCCTTGTTTCCGTAATAACAACTTGTAGTCTCCATGCTCTGACCTGTGTTTTCATATTGTGGATTTCGGCTTTTGGATGACTCCATTAGATTTGGTTGTTCTGGATCATTTCTGTAAATACGGTAAATGTACGAAAAATAGGACCGCCTGTACTTACCTTGTCCTTTTCCCATCACGACTCTCTGACTCCCTCACCATAGGAAACATCGTCTCCACATTCACTTTATCAAGGCCTTTCCATATTCGATAGGTCTCAATGAGGTCACTCCTCATTCTTCCCAGTTCCAGTGAATACAGGCCCAGAATGATAAAAAGCTCTTCACATGACAAGTCTTACAATCCTGCAATCATTTGGTGAACCTCTTTTGAACCTTCTCCAATGTCAGCACATCCTTTCTTAGATAAGAGGCCCAAATCTGCTCACAATACTCCAAAGAGGCCTCACCAGTGCTTTATAAAGCCTCAACATTACATCCTTACTTTTATATTCTAGTCTTCAAATGTATTTGCCTTTCTCACCACAGACCCGACCTGCAAATTAACCTTTAGGGAATCCTGCACAAGGACTCCCAAGTTACTTTGCACCCCAAATTTTGAATTTTTGCTCCATTTAGAAAATAGTCTACCCTGTTATTTCTTCTACCAATGTACATGATGTTACACTCACCAACACTGTATACAAACTGCCACTCCCAGTTAATCTAAATCCTTCTGTAAACCCTCTCATTCTTCAAAGCTTCCTGGAGAGTCCGGGAGGGGTGACGGAGAGGGGGGACAGGGATGGGGGGAGAGAGGGGACAGAGATGGTAGGGAGAGAGGGGACAGAGATGGAGGGTGGGGGAAAGAGAAGGTGGGAGAGAGAGAGGGGGCAGAGAGAGAGGAAGAGGGAGAGAGGGGGACAGAGAGGGGGAGGGGGACAGAGAGGGCAGGTGGGGGATGGGGTGGAGGGGGTAGAGAGAGAGAGAGGTAGAGGGGTAGGGAGAGAGGGGTAGAGAGGGAGGGTGGGGAGGAGGGGAGAGGGAGGGTGGAGAGGAGGGGGACAGAGAGAGGGAGGGGGAACAGAGAGAGAGCGGGGTAGAGAGAGGGGGGGTAGAGAGGGAGGGGGTAAAGAGGGAGGGTGGAGAGGAGAGGGAGGGGTGTAGGGAGGGAGGGGGTAGAGGGAGAGAGAGGGGTAGGGAGAGAGAGGGGGTAGAGAGGGAGGGGGTAGAGAGGGAGGGGTAGAGAGAAAGGGTGTAGAGAGGGAGGATGGAGAGGAGAGAGAGGGGTAGGGAGAGAGGGGGGTAGGGAGAGAGAGGGAGGGGGGACAGAGGGGGATGGGGGAGCAGGGGCAGAGAGACGGGGAGAGAGAGAGAGAGGCGGGGGTACAGAGAGGAGGTGGAGAGAGGGGGTAGAGAGGGGTTAGGGAGAGAGTGGGTTAGAGAGAAGGGGTAGAAAGAGAGGGGGAGAGGGAGGGAGAGAGAGGGGGAGGGGTAGAGAGAGAGGGATAGAGAGGGGTAGAGAGAGAAGGGGGTAGAGAGAGAGAGGGAGGGGAGAGAGGGAGGGGAGAGAGGGAGGGAAGAGGGGGAGGGGAGAGGAGAGGGAGGGGAGACAGTGAGAGGGGGAGAGGGAGAGAGGGGTGGAGAGGGAGTGGTAGAGAGAGTGAGTGAGGGGTGGAGAGAAGGGGTAGAGAGGGAGGAGGGTAAAGAGAGGAGGGTAAAGAAATGGGGGTAAAGAGAGATGGGGGTAGAGAGGGATGGTGCAGAGGAAAGGGAGGAGAAGGAGGAGAGGAGAGGAGAGGGAGGGTGGAGAGGAGAGGAGTGAAGAGGCGGGGGGACAGAGGTAGAGGGGGAGAGAGAGGGAGGTAGAGAGAGAGGGGTAGAAGGAGAGGGGTAGAGAGGGAGACAGGGTAGAGGGAGAGGGGGACAGAGAGGGAGGGAGGAAGGGGGACAGAGAGAGAGAGGGGTGCCAGAGAGGGGTAGAGAGAGGGGTAGAGATGGAGGGTGGAGAGGAGCGGGAGGGGACAGAGATAGAAGGAGGGGATAGAGAGAGAGGTAGAGGGAGAGGAGGGTAGAGAGAGGGAGGGGTAGAGAGGGAGGGGTGACAGAGGGAGGGGTAGAGGGAGCGGGGCTAGAGAGAGTGGCTAGAGAGAGGGAGGTTAGAGGGGAGGTTAGGGAGAGGGGTAGAGAGGGGAGTAGAGAGAGGGGAGAGGGAGAGAGGGGTAGAGAGTGAGGGGGAGGGGTAGAGAGTGAGGGGGATGGGTAGAGAGAGGGGGTACAGAGGGGGGTAGAGAGAGAGGGGAGAGAGTAGAGTGAGGGGGTTAGAGAGGGGTTAGAGAGAGAAGGGGTGGAGAGAGGGGGAGGGGTAGAGAGAGAGGGTGTAGAGAGTGGGAGGGGTAGAGAGGGAGGGGGGAGAGAGTGAGGGGGACATAGAGAGAGGGGGAGAGAGAGGGATAGAGTAAGTGAGAGGGGTAGAGGGGGGTAAAGAGAGAGGGGGGTAAAGAGAGAAGGGGTAGAGAGGGATTGTGCAGAGGAAAGGGAGGGTGGAGAGGAGAGGGGAAGGAGGAGAGGAGAGAGATGGAGGACAGGTGAGGAGAGGAGAGGGTGGAGAGGAGAGCGAGGGCAGAGGGGGGAGGAGAGCGAAGGTGGAGGGGGAGGAGGGCGAGGGGGTGGGTCGGGCCTGAGGGGGACGGAAGGGGCAGCAAAAGAGTCGCCAGGATAGTGTGTTGCCTCCCAGGTGCTAGGGTCCAGGCTGTTTTTGAGCAGTTGCAGAATATTTTTGAAGGAGAGGGCGAGCCGCCAGAGGTCGTGGAACATGTTGGTATCAATGACAAAGGCAGGAGAGGGAGTTAGGAAGGAGGCTGACGAGCAGGACCTCCAAGGTGGCAATCTCCGGATTACTCCCAGTGCCACGAGCTAGTGAAGGTCAGAACAGGAAGATAGCGCAGATGAATGAGTGGCTGAGGAGATGGTGTGGGGGCAGGATTTCAAGTTCTTGGATCATTGGAACCTTTTCTGGGGAAGGGGTGATCTGTACAAGTGGGACGGTTTGCACCTGAACTGGAGGGGAACCAATATCTGGAGGTTTGTTAATGCTATTGGGGTGGGTTTAAACTACAAACCCCGTTTCCAGAAAAGTTGGGATATTTTCCATAATGCAATAAAAACAAAAATCTGTGATATGTTAATTCACGTGAACCTTTACTTAACTGACAAAAGTACAAAGAAAAGATTTTCAATAGATTTACTGACCAACTTAATTGTATTTTGTAAACATACACAAATTTAGAATTTGATGGCTGCAACACACTCAACAAAAGTTGGGACAGAGTTAAAATAAGATTGAAAAGTGCACAGAATATTCAAGTAACACCGGTTTGGAAGACTCCACATTAAGCAGGCTAATTGGCAGCAGGTGAGGTATCATGACTGGGTATACAAGTAGCGTCCATCAAAGGCTCAGTCCTCGCAAGCAAGGATGGGTCATGGCTCACCCCTTTGTGACAAAATTCGTGAGAGAGTTGTTAGTCAGTTCAAAAGGAACATTTCTCAATGCAAGATTGCAGAGAATTTAGGTCTTTCAACATCTACAGTACATAATATTGTGAAAAGATTCAGAAAATTCAGAGACATCTCAGTGCGTAAAGGGCAAGGTCAGAAACCACTGTTGAATGTGCGTGATCTTTGAGCCCTCAGGTGGCACTGCCTAAGAAACTGTCATGCTACTGTGACAAGTATAGCCACCTGGGCTCGGGAGTACTTTGGAAAACCACTGTCACTCAACACAGTCCGTCGCTGCATCCAGAAATGCAACTTGAAACTGTATTATGCAAGGAGGAAGCCATACATCAACTCTACGCAGAAATGCCAGCGAGTTCTCTGGGCCTGAGCTCATCTCAGATGGATCGAAAGACTGTGGAACCGTGTGCTGTGGTCAGATGAGTCCACTTTTCAGCTAGTTTTCGGAAAAAACGGGCGTCGAGTTCTCCGTGCCAAAGATGAAAACAACTATCCAGGTTGTTATCAGCGAAAGGCGCAAAAGCCAGCATCTGTGATGGTATGGAGGTGCATCAGTGCCCACGGCATGGGTGAGTTGCATGTATGTGAAGGTACCATTGACTCTGAGGTGTATATTAGGATTTTAGAGAGACATATGTTGCCATCAAGGCGACGTCTCTTCCCGGGACGTCCATGCTTATTTCAGCAGGACAATGCCAGACCACATTCTGCACAGGCTACAACAGCGTGGCTTTGTAGACACAGAGTGCGTGTGCTTGACTGGCCTGCGGCCAGTCCAGATCTATCTCCTATTGAAAATGTACGGTGCATCATGAAAAGGAGAATCAGACAACAGAGACCACGGACTGTTGGCAGCTGAAGTCTTATATCAAGCAAGAATGGACAAAATTTCCAATTGCAAATCTACTACAATTAGTATCCTCAGTTCCAAAACGATTAAAAAGTGTTATTAAAAAGAAAGGTGATGTAACACGAGGTAAGCATGCCTCTGTCCCAACTTTTGTTAGTGTGTTGCAGCCATCAAATTCTAAATTTGTGTATGTTTACAAAATACAATTAAGTTAGTCAGTAAAGCTATTGAAAATCTTTTCTTTGTACTTTTGTCAGTTAAATAAAGGTTCAAGTGAATTAACTTATCACAGATTTTTGTTTTTATTGCATTTTGGAAAATATCCCAACTTTTCTGGAAATGGGGTTTGTAGATTTGCAGGGGGATGGGAATGAAGTGAAGAGGCAGAGGATGGGGTGGTTGATGCACAAGTAGCGTCAGCATGTAGGGAGTTTATGAGGAACGATAGGCAGATGATAGAGCAAAGAAGCACTCAGCCAGATGGTTTGAGATGACTATTTTAAAGCAAGGAGTATCATGAGCAAGGCGTATGAACTTAGAGTCCGGATCAATATGTGGAACTATGACGTTGTGGCCATTACAGAGACTTGGATGACTCAGAGGTAGGAATGGCTGCTTAGTGTGCAGGGCTTTAGATGCTTCAAAAAGTTCAGGGAGGGAGGCAAAAGGGGTGGGGTGTGGGACTGCTAATCAAGGATAATATCACAGCTGCAGAAAAGGAGGAAATCATGGAGGTATTGTCTACTGAGTCATTGTGAGTGGAAGTCAGAAGCAAGAAGGGGGCAATAACTCTACTGGGTGTTTTTATAGACCCCCCCCCAGTAGTAACAGGGACATCGATGCAATAATAATAGGGTTGTTGTGATGGGTGATTTTAACTTTCCCAGTATTGAATGACATCTCCTCAGAGCAAGGGGTATAAATGGGGTGGAGTTTGTTAGGTGTGCTCAGGAAGGTTTCCTGATGCAATATGATAATCTAACTAGAGGAAAGGTTGTACTTGATCTGGTACTAGGAAATGAACCTGGTCAGGTGTCAGATCGCTAGTGGGAGAGCATTTTGGAGGTAGTGATCACAACTCTTATCTCCTTTAACACAGCACTAGAGAGGGATAGGAGCAGACAATTTAAGAAAACATTTAACCGGGGTAGGGGGAAATATGATGCTATCAGGCAGGAACTTGGAAACATAAATTGGGAGCAGATGTTCTCAGGGAAATGTGGAGCAGAACTGTGGCAAATGTTCAGGGAACATTTGTATGGCGTTCTGAGCAGATATGTTCCATTGAGACAGGAAAAAGGTAGGGTAAAAGAGCCATGGTGTACAAAGGATGTAGAAAATCTAGTTAAGGAGAAAAGAAAAGCTAATGAAAGGTTCAAGAAACACGGTACTGTTGGAGCTCTAGAAAATTGCAAGGGTGCCAGGAAGGAGCTCAAGAATTAAATTAGGAGAGCTAGAAGGGACCAATTAAGTTAGAGAGCTTTGGTGAGCAGGATTAAGGAAAACCCCAAGGCATTCTACAAGTATGTGAAGAGCAAGAACCGTGTGAGAATAGGACAAATCAAGAGTGAGAGTCAAAACATGTGCATGGAGCCGGAGGAGTTAGCGGAAGTATTTAATTAATACTTTGCTTCAGGATTCACCAGTAAAAATGACCTTGGCAATTGTGGGGATGATTTACAGTGGACTGAAATGCCTAAGTGTATAGATATTAAGAAGGAAGATGTGCTGGAGCTTTTGAAAGTTATTAAGTTAGATAAGTCACCGGGACCAGACAAGATATACCCCAAGCCACTGTGGGAAGCAAAGGAGGAAATTGCTGAGCCTCTGACAATGATCTTTGCATTATCAGTAGGGACGGGAGAAGTACCAGAAAATTAGAAGGCTGCAAATGTTGTTTCCTCCTTCAAGAAAGGGAGTAGAAATAACCCAGGAAATTATAGACCAGTAAGTCTTACTTCAGTGGTGGGCAAGTTGTTGGAGAAGATCCTGAGAGGTAGGATTTATGAGCATTTGGACAGACATAATCTGATTAGGGATAGTCAGCATGGTTTTGTCAAGGGCAAGTCATGCCTTACGAGCCTAATTAACTTCTTTGAGGATATAACAAAACACATTGATGAAGGTAAAGCAGTGGATGTAGTGTATATGGATTTCAGTAAGGCATTTGATAAGGTCCCCATCCGAGGTTCATTCCAAAAGTAATGAGGCAAGGGATCCAAGGAGACCTTGCTTTGTCGATCCAGAATTAGTTTGCCCACAGAAGGCAAAGGGTGGTTGTAGATGGTTCATATTCTGCATGGAAGACGGTGACCAGTGGTGTCCTGCAGGGATCTGTTCTGGCACCCCTCCTCTTTGTGATTTTTATAAATGACCTGGATGAGCAAGTAGAAGGGTGGGTTAGTTAGTTTGCTGATGACACAAAAGTTGGGGGTGTTGTGCATAGACTGGAGGGTTGTCAAAGGTTACAGGACGACATCAATAGGATGCAGAACTGGGCTGAGAAGTGGCAGATGGAGTTCAACCCAGATAAGTGGTTCATTTCAGCAGGTCAAATTTGAAGACAGAATATAATATTAATGGTAAGACTCTTAGCAGTGTGGAGGATCAGTGAGATCTTGGGGTCCATAATATTAATGCTAAGACTCTTGGAGTCAAAGCTGCTGCACAGGTTGACGGTGTTTTTAAGAAGGCGCATGGTGTGTTGGCATTCATCAACCATGGGATTGAGTTCAAGAGCTGTGAGGTAATGTTACAGTTATACAAGACCTCAGTTAGACCTCACTTGGAGTAATGTATTCAGTTCTGGTCACCTCACCACAGGAAGGATGTGAATACTATAGAAAGAGTGCAGAGAAGATATACAAGGATGTTGCCTGGATTGGAGAGCATGCCATATGAGAATAGGTTCAATGAAGTTGGGCTCTTCTCCTTGGAGCAATGGAGGATGAGAGGTGACCTGATAGAAGCATATAAGATGCTGAGAGACATTGATCGTGTGGATAGCCAGAGGCTTTTTCCCAGGGCTGAAATGGCTAACACAGGGGGCATAATTTTAAGGAGCTTGGAAGTAGGTACAAGGAGGATGTCAGGGGTAAGTTTTTCACACAGAGTGGTGGGTGTGTGGAATGCACTGCCAGTGAAGGTGGTAGAGGCAGATACAATAGGGTCTTTTAAGAGATTCTTAGATAGGTACATGGAGCTTAGAAAAGTAGAGAACTATGCGGTAGGGTAATTCTAGGCAGCTTCTAAAGTAGGTTACATGGTTGGCACAACATTGTGGGCCGAAAGGCCTGTAATGTGCTGTAGATTTCTATGTTTCTATTTAAAAGGTGGGGGAGGGGAGGGAGAAACATAGGTGATAGGTGAAACCTAAAGGGAGAGCGATGAAATAAAGAGCTGGGGAGGTGATTGGTGAAAAAAAACAGAAGGCCATGGAAGAACGAAAAGCGGGGAAGAGCACCAGAGGGAGGCAACGGGCGGGCAAGGAGATAGGTGAGAAAGGAAAAAGGGGTTGAAGGAAGGGGTGGGGGCATTACCGGAAGTTCAAGAAATTGAAGTTCATTGCATCAAGTTGGAAGCCACCCAAGCGGAATGTATGGTGTTGTTCCTCTAACCTGAGTGTGGTCTCATCACGACAGTGGAAGAGGTCATGGATAGACATATCAGAATGGGAAGTGGAATTAAAATGGGTGGCCACTGGGAGATCCAGCTTTTTCTGGTGGATGGAACGTAGGTGCTCGGTGAAGCGGTCTCCCAACATAAGTCGGGTCTCACTGATATAAAGAAGGCCACACCGGAAGCACCAGACACAGTAGATGACCCCAACAGACTCACAGGTGAAGTGTTGCCTCACCTGGAAGGACTGTTTAGGGCACTGGATGATCGTGAAGGAGATGTGTAGGGGCAGGGGTAGCTCTTGTCCTGCTTGCAAGTGTAAGTGCCAGGAGGTCAGTAAGGAGACAGAAATGGACAAGAGAGTCGCGTAGGGAGCAAACCCTGCGGAAAGCAGAATGTGGGGGTGGGGGGGGAGACAGAAAGATGTGCTTTGTGGTGGGATCCTGTTGGAGATGGAGGAAGTTTCGAAGAATTATGTGCTGGACGCAAAGGGGGTGGTAGGTGAGGACAAGAGGAACCCTACCCCTGGTAAGATGGGGTAGGAGCAGACATGCGTCAAATGGAAGAGATGTGGTTGATGGTAGAGGAAGGGAAGCCCCTTTCTTTGAAAAAGGAGGATGTTATGTCCTGAATTAACACACCTGATTATTGTAGTGGATCTAGGTGTGACAACCGACTAGGGAGCCTTTGTAACGCTGAATAATTCTGCAATCTGGCACACTGTTCCGGGGTGTACCGCAACACAAGGCCGCCTTCATCTGTGCGGTCAGCTAGCACGGAGATAGCGGCCAATACTTCCGAAGATGGAACCCCCATTCTCTGCTCCCAATCGTAATAGCATGTTGATGTGGCCCATGCGGGTCTGCCCCTATGGTCAGGGGCACGAATTACATAGACAGTTTCAGAAATCATGCAAGGTCCTAAAAGCGAGCTTTGAGAGCTGATCCAGATCGGGGACGAAATTCCAGAACCAAACCTCAGAACTGAAGCGGCGAGGCACAGCTTTTCTATTGTAACGCACCTTCATCACAGCCTGCGAGGATGACAGAGCCTGAATAGCGTGCGCACAAGCACTGTGGAGATGTTCTCTGCATTCGCTAACATAATTCAACACATTGGATGAGGACTTGGGGAATCTAAAAGCTGCTCTTTGAGTAGTTAAAGCGGCCCTCTAATAGTATGCCCAAAAAACTGATTCAGCAGGACTGAATCCTAGAGAGTCCTGTACAGTTTTGCACACTGCAAATAATACCAAAGGAACGCCCGTGTCCAAGTCTGCCATATTCCTTACAATAGGCACGCAACACAGACTTTAGCGTTTGATGGAATTGCTCTAACGTGCCCTGTGACTCGTGGTGATTCACACTAGAGACCTTAAGATGAACTGAAAGTGTGTTTGTAACTGGTCAAACACTCAGGACATAAAATATGCATCCCGATCAGTGTGTATAACTCTTGGCGGACCAAATGTGGAGAAGAACTGCATCGAGGCTTCAGTTATAACAAGGGCAATAATTTTGCGCAGGGAAAATGGGTGGCTAAGCACATTGCCGTCAGCAAAAGCTCGTTTCCCCATTTAGCTTTAGGCATGAGCCCTGCGCAATCCACCAGCACTCGCTCGAACGGCTCTCCCATCACAGGAATCGGGTGAAGAGGCACAGAGGGAGTCAGCCACGGCGGACTTCATTCCGGGCCAGAAGAAAAAGCGTAAAATGCGGTTAAACATTTTAGTAACACCCAGGTGCCCTGCCAATAGTTGGTCATACGCTAAATGTAGCACATACTGTCGGTAACTTGTATCACAATTTGAAGGACAGTATCCCAGCCCAATCCATCGGACACAACTGGCACCCACTGACTCATAAGTAAGCATTCTTCTTGCTCCTGACTTTATCACTCTCCCTCACAGACCAACAGAAAGCGAGGGAAGGATCTGCCCACTGAGCCGCTAACAGCTGCTCAGGGGTGACCGGCAACGCAAGCATCGCACTTCTAGATGGAATGCCCTCGCGATGCTTCACAGCAGAGTCCGGCACTGCCACAGCCCCTGCGACTGAGCCAGGTTGAGGTGACACAAAGAAGGAGTTGGAGAGTTCGCCACTGCATCTCCCAATCTGCGGGATAGGAAACAGAGGGGCTATCACGAGCAGACCCCTCATTCTGGGTTGATCCAAGGGCGTAGCTGCCATCTCTGGCCGTGGCAGCACCTTCTCACCAGTTAGGTTATTGCCCAAGTTTAGGGTGAACCCTCTGGCAGGTAGCAAAGGCTGTGACGAACCCAGTCACTACAGCAGGTCCGACTGTAGTGGACTGTAGCAGGTCGTGTGTAGTGGAAAATTTAGACAACGTATCTCAACTCCCTACACTAAGACGTGACACACAAAACGTATCCTCAGGAAAAATCTAGTGCATCAGAGCGGATAAAAAAACAGTATCACGCAGCATGGTCACCGAGACCTGCTCGTCTGACAAATAAGCCAGACTTGGAAACTAGCCCATGAAATATGAAAAGCGTAAATCTAGGATCCGGCTTGGATTCTACATCAGCTAAAGCCCTAGGAACACCACAGACAGTTTTAAT